>NW_024070196.1:69274391-69513964 GCF_014754425.2 Oryx dammah | reverse complement strand
TGCACAGTGAGAGTGTGTGCGTGCACAGTGAGAGTGTGTGCGTGCACAGTGAGAGTGTGTGCGTGCACAGTGGGGACGTGTGTCCACAGTGGGGACGTGTGTTCACGGTATGTGGGTGTGTGTATAGTGGAAGGGGTGTGCACAGTGAGGTCTGTGTGCCCGGTGTGCGTATGTGTACAGGGTGTGTGTGTGCACAGTGTTGTGTGCACAGTGGGTGTGTGTGTACACGGTGGGGCTGGGCCAGCTGAGGGCCCCTGAGCAAGGTGGTACGACCCTAAACGCAGCACAGGAGGCTTTGATTTTCCATGGGTGACACAAGGCAGCCACCGGACACTGAGCCAGTGACACTCTGGAGACAGAGCTGGACTGGTCTGAGCCTAGGACAGGCCTTCCTTGCTACACACAGCAGGTATCAGTAAGTAGCCACTGAATGTATCTATTGCTTGTTAAGTGTTCATTGTCTTCTCAACATGGGTCAAGGGGCTCCTGAAAAATTCTACTGGTTTTCATCTCCTGGCAAGTTTGGCTCTGGGTGGAGGCTGAGGAGATGGCTCTCTGCTCTCCCACCAACACGAATGAGAGGGAATCAGGCCTGAAAAACTGCAGCTCCAGGAACTGGACAGGAGGTGCTCATCTCTGGAACCACGGCAGAGGGACCCGTAGGAGATAGGCAGTAAATCTGTCCTTGGTGGCCCGGGTCTGTCTCCCAGGAAAGGGAATGGACTAGCTTCATTGTTTGAGACAAACACTGAGGCCTCCCCATGCTTCCTTCTTGCTAAGAACAAACCTGTGTGCAATGGCTTCCTGGAAAAGGTGCATTCGGTCCCAGTATGTTTCTGGTTCAAAGCCTGAAAGGAAAAAAAGAATAAATGCTGAATTGCTATTCCAAGGTTTACAATCAGCCCTGGGTCCGGCCTCTGTGATCCCTTACTACTCTTGGCAATTCTCCCTCCTTGAGCCCGAGCTCTGCTTTTCCAGCTTCCAGAAGGACTGGACTCCACCCCAAAGAAGGGACGTCCTAAAGAGAATGACAGCCTCCAAGCTCCATCAAGGTCTAGAGAGGGGAGGAACACAAGTCCTCAGCGACCAGTGTGAGCTGCCAGAACTTGCTATGAGACTCATTCTAATGAAGTCTGTGCCAAAAGCAGAAAGGAGCAGGATATTAAATCCAAGCAAAAGAATAAGCTTTAAGTGCATGCTATTTGCTTCCGAGGAGAGAAAAACGATTTACCAATCTTCCAGTTTAGGGGTGGGGAAACTGAAGCAAATCAATATAAAAATCGTTTTTGGAAAAGTGATCAGCTGGGGAGGGGAGTGGAGTAGGGTAGATGGGTGCCCGCCCCCACTGCCTACTTCATGCTGTGGCCTGGCTGGTGTGAGGAGAGGAGCAGGGCAAGGAGGTGGCAGGGCTGAGGCAGTTGTCACACAGCAGAGGCCATGGGCTGGGGCTGCTCTTGGGGTCAGGGTGCTGAGCACTAGAGCAGCAAGCACTCAAGACGGCGTCCCAGAGGCCAGGGGAGCCTGCAGAGGCTTGACTGCTCTTTCCTTCTTTGGAATTTTATATGTACGATAGATGTGAGGATTGTGGGTAACCAAAGAGAAAAAAAAAAAAAAAGACTTTGGCTTTAGTTGGTAAAAACAAGACACAGCACGTTCCCGTCATGTTTTTAAGATATTGAATTCCTTATCAGAAGGGGAGAGGACAGGAGGAGAGATGGCACAGAAGCAAGAAAATCGATTTTCAGATTCAAGTCCTTATTCCTTTCAACTAGGATGCCTTTCTTTCAGCCGTAACCACGGCAACCAACAGAGGATGCTGGTCTTGCAGACTGGGTTACAACTGGCAGGGAAAACCATCAGCTCATACAGCAATGTCCTCTGGGACCAGCCCTGTGAGCACTCCTGCCCAGTTACAGCGAAGGTGGGAGACCCCAGAAGAGTCTTTGGATGGTGTGCTTGAAGATCTCGCCTTCTCCACAACATATTAACAACAGCAGTAGGAGGCTGTCCCTGGCTTAAAGTCATCAGACACGGATATAAACATCTGGCATTTCAGGACTGCAGAAAACGGTCCCTCCGCAGCCATACCACAAGAGGAAACAAGAGCGTGGAGGGTGGGGGAATGTCATAAACTCTAAGGACCACGGGATCTATGGCCTCCAGGGTCATGCAGCTCGCCTGGATCCCCAGCTACTGCTGAAAATGTTGTGTCTCTTCAAAAATGTCTTTCAACATGTAAAAAACATACAGATGTACCTTCAGAACAAGAGCTCTTTGCACCCCGGCATGGGGGTGGGGGAGAATGGTTCTCTGCCACCAACCACGCCACAGACTCACGAGAACTCGGGGAAAAGCACCTCCTTTGCCTCAAAGGTTTCTTCTTCCACACTGATAATTTCTACACCTAGGAAGCTAAAGGGCTCGGATGACCAGCAGTGACTCCAGATTTTCCTTATAAAAAGGTCATCTGTGAGCTTATGGAACGCTTTGCAGGAGCTAACAATATGCTCATCGCAGCGCGCTTGGTGATGAGAAGTCCGTGCTGTGAATGCAGCTCACCCCTCGATCTGTGCACACCCACCCCTGGAGCCAGGCAGGCGAGGCTGGCCCCATGCGCTCCGTTCTGGGGGAGGGCTGGGCTCGGGGCCTCCATCCTCCTTCTGCCCTGCCTCCCTGTGCTGTGGGACCGGAGCCCTCCAGGCGCTGAGGTGCCTCAGCCGTGCACTACAGCGCACCGCGTCCTGCTCTGCTTTCGGCGCCTCCCCTCTCCAGCCCTGCTGCGTGGAGCAGCAGGTGCAAGCCTCCCGCGCGGCTCAGCTTCCTGCCACCCAAGCCAGTCAGGCTGGAGCGGAGAGAGGAGGGCGCGGAGAGAGGAGGGCGCGGGAGAGCCCAAACAGCAGTGCCCCTCCCACCCACCATGCTCCCCAGGCCACATGAGAGTCTCGCTGAGCTGGCAAGGCAGCTCTGGCCACCCCCACTTTAGAAACAAGGCCATTTGAGGCTCAGAGACATTAGGTGGCTTGTCCAGGGCTGGCCAGCCACTAAGTGAAGAAACCAGGATGAAACGCTGGTCTCTTGCCCAGAGGCCCCTTCTTTTCACCACCCACGAGAAGCTGAGCTCCCTCCTGGTGCCTCAGGGGGCAACCCTGGTGGCGGGGCGGGGGGCGGGCTCTGTGCAGGAGGGGGGTGCCTCTTACTGTCAAACAGGTGCTCGCTGCCCTCCTTGAGCAGGCAGCCGACGTTGAGTGGGATGAACAGCTGGGCCCGGAGCGGGTCACCGTACAGGTAACTGGGCAGAGCAAAGGGCCCCTCCAAAACCGGGACCAACAGAAAGCCACACGAGGTAGCCTTGCGATGCCAACCCTGGACCTGATGGGAAGCACAGAAACACAGTTTCCTGTTATGCACCACTTCTTTTTTTCCTGTACCAAGCAGCATGCAGAATCTCAGCTTTCTGGACGGGGGATCGAACCCGAGCCCCCCTGCAGTGGAAGTACTGAGTCTTAACCACTGGACTTGCCAGGGAAATCCCACATATGTTAACTTTTAAGAAACAACGTTATTTTAAAAAACCTTTCCCCCAAAATGAGGCAAAAGCAATTAAAAAAAAAAAAAGAGGCCGACTTATTTATATAGAAGATACACAGGTGACAGGAAATTCTCAGAAAATTATCTGTAAAAAAAAAGCGACAGGGCCTCAGCCTGCACAGAATGTCTCCACAGTACCAGTAAAGTGTCAGGGCAGTAGATGGAAGTTCCAGAGAACAGGGGGAGGGTGGGAGAGAGGGTTGCTTTTTGCTCTACACCAGGGATTCTCAACTGGGGGCAATGCCCCCCTCCCTGGGGACACTAGCAAAATCTGGAGACATTTTTGTTTGACACAGGAGGGGGTGCCACTGTGGGTAGAGAGCAAGGATGCCGTTCAACAACCTACGGTACACAGGCCAGGCCCCTGCTCCTGACAGAGAACACCCGTCCTACATGTCAGGAGCCCCAAGGCTCAGACACCCCCTGATCGACACCTTTTCCAACTGTTTGAATTCTTGACAGTGTTTAATTTTTTGAGAGAGGCTGTTGCAACCGTCCAGGTGAAGGTAACAGGAGCCTGAACTGAGAACAGTTGTTTAAGGGATGAGAATCCCTACACAGGCCCGACCACACCCGGGGGCTCACCATCTCAAAGAGCACGGCGGCGGTCACAGCCATCCAGTGCAGCTTGATCTCGAAGGCCGCATTCAGAGAGAAGTTGCCGTGGTAGTAACAGCTGCACCACTCCAGCCGGTCCGTGCGGTTGTTCACGTCCACGTCCAGGGTCACGGTCCTCTGCTCCGGGACAGTGGCGGCTACGTCAGCGTGCAGGCCGGCAGGTGCCCAGGGGAGGGAAAGGAAGGCAGGGGATGAGGAGGAGGAGCAAGCACCCGAGCACATCGACATGCAACTGGAGGGTCTAGACGCTTCCTGAAGGCCGTCTAGTCCAGGGCTCGGCAAGTGTATGCTATGAAGGTCCAGGTGGTAAGTATTTTAGGTTGTGCAGCTATAACGTCTCTGTTCTCACTACTCAATGCTGCTATTAAGAGTGCAAAAGCAGCCAGACATTACCTAAATGAATGAGCATACCATGTTCCAATAAAACTTTATTTACAAAAACAGGCAGATTTTTAGGGCAGTGAGCCTACTCTGTGTGATACTATAATGGCGAGTGCTGCTGCGCTGTGCTAAGTTGCTTTGTCACGTCCAGCTCTTTGCGACGCTATGGACTGTGGACTGTAGCCCGCTAGGCTCCTCTGTCCATGGGCTCCTCCAGGCACGAACACTGGAATGAGTTGCCCTGCCCTCCTCCAGGGGCTCTTCCTGACTCGAAGACAGAACCCGCATCTCCTATGTCTCCCACACTGCAAGGAGGGTTCTTCACCACTAGTGCCACCCAGGAAGCCCCATAATGGTGACATGTGTCCTTATACATTTGTCTAAACCCATAAAAGGCAGAACACCCAGAGCAGACTCTAAGGGAAACCATGGGCCTGGTTGATAATGAAGTGCTGGTGTAGGGCACTGACTGTAACAGACATCCCACTTCAGTGGGGATATGTCGATAGCGGGGGAGGCAGGGGCGGGCAGGGAGCATACAGAAACTCTGTAGTTTCTGCTCAATTTTGCTGTGAACCTAAAAGTGCTCTAAAACCAAATGAACAAATAGGCCTCTTTGTTCATAGCTTGCCTCCTCTAATCTAATCCAGCCCCAGATCTACAGATGAGGAAACGGCAGCCCATGGAGGGGAACTGTCCTGGCCAAGATCAGAGTCAGAACCTCAGCCAGGCTGAGCCCCAGATCTTCCGATTCCAGAGACCAAGCAGCCTCGACCAGAGTGAGGAGGGGGTTTTGCTCTTTGGTTTCAACCCAGGAAGGCAATAGCTCTGTAATAGTTCTTAAGAAATGGAAACTCTTATTGAAATCTAACACTCTGTCCCAGGATTCCCAAGTGGCCCTAGAGGTAAAGAATCCTCCTCAACGCAGGAGACATGGGTTCGATCCCTGCGTTCAGAAGACCCTTCTCGAGAAGAAAATGGCAACCCACTTCAACATTCTTGCCTGGAGAATCCCCATGGACAGAGGAGCCTAGTGGGCTAGTCCATGGCGTCGTAGAGTCAGACATGAATGAGCATACATATGCAATACCCTGTCCCAGTGACTGAGTGCTGCTCACTGATGCCAGGTCAGCACCAAAGTAGCTCATCTGATCTGGGCTCCTGCTCACAAATCCTTCTCAACCAAGATGGGTGTTTTAGAGATGAGTCAGACGTAGAGTTCCTGACCAAAGGCCTGAAGCTGGCTCAGAAGTAAACAAAAGCCAGGGCTCTGGTCTGTCTTTCTGGGTGAGGCCAGACCCGGGGCTTCTGTAAACTGAGATCGGCCCCGTTTCCTCCCTCCCCCTCGAATGGAGTGGCCCTTCTCCATGGGAAGCAGTCCACTCTAACAATCATGCGAGTTCTTGGAATAGTAAGAGTGTTTTCCCGGAAACCATGCACACGTGAAAGATTCTGCCTAGTTCCAGAATCATCGAACCCCTGACACCCAGGATGGTCCTGAAGAGACTGTCAAGAACCAAGACGACAACACTTCTCCCAGAAGCAGAAACCCTGACAAGGAGTAAGTGCAACACACGGGGCCCTGCACCCGTGCCTGGGGGGCCTTGGTGATGGGCGGTGCCCTGCCCCCACCACTCACACAGGGCACGGTGGCTCTGGGTGACTCTGCCGATCTGGAAACCAGCAAGGTTTCCATTCCACCAGCCAGGCAAGAACTCGAGTTAGCCGGGCACTTCCAGGCTGACCAAGTACAAAGAGGAGTTTCACCGGAGTCTGGGCTGTGTTACGTTTGTTCCCCTTCTTCTGGGGGGTTTTCGGGGTCTCTCCAGCCTGCCTGTGCGGGGAATCTCATGACACCTTGCCTAGAACTCATATCTCAACTCATCGGTCTGGTTCTCAAAATCAGGTCACCACCATTCAATAAGCATGTATTCACCCCACCTTAGGGAAGGGTCCTGGGGTGCATGCCCCAAGGTAAGCACATTTAGTCGGGAGGACAGAGGGGAGGTCCACGCTCAGAGTGAGTGCCTGGAATGGACCACCTCTGAGACCCCTTCCTCTTCTGAGGTCCTGAGATGCTCTGGTGTGGGGGCAGCCTCTGGCAGGGGTTAAACCAGCAGAGAATAGTCGCTCACACTCCGTGTCCTGACCCCCTGGGAAAAGTGGCCACACTGTCTGTCCGGTCCATGCAGGAGTACCACCTGGCCTGATCTGACAACTGCCGAGCCCTGCTGGTTGGCTGGGACAGTAATGCACGTGCCCCACTCAGCCGGTGGGAGCTGCACAGGAGCCCGCAGCGTTGACAGTCCCAGCGTGACAGTCACGGTGGCCCTAACCCTGGTTCCCACGGCATCGCCCTTCCGGCTGGCTACCCGCCAGGACTCCCCGGGCCCCACCGGCCCAGGCACCTACCCAAGAGCGCGGCGGCCTGGCTGCGGCCCCCGAAGCTGCGGCTGAAGGAGCTGTGCCTGCTGGCATAGGAGGCTGGCCGGCTGGGCAGCCAGGGCAGCAGGAAGGCGGGGATCTCCGAATGCAGGAGCTCCTCTGCCACGAAGGCCACCTCGAACCACTTGCGCTGGAAGCTGGCGAAGTCATCCACTGCCGTTGTGTGCCAGGTGGTGGGCTGCTGCACAGCCACTGCGGAGGGCGGTGGGGGGCCCTTAGCGCGGCTGCTCGTGTTCTCTCACCGATTCACGCCTGACGCAGTGAATCTGAAAACACGGCGCGAAGAAGCCAGCCATGAAAGGCCGCGGAGGGCGTGAGGCCACTTGGGGGGAAGTGTCCAGAACGCGCCAGCCTTTAGAGACAGACGGCTGACTGGTCGCCAGGGGATGGGCGAAGCGGAGTTTGGGAGGGAGCACCCGTGAGAATGGGGTTTCCCTTCAGGGTGATGAAAAGGTCATGGAACTAGACAGAGGTGGTGGCTATGCGATACTGTGAGCCCTATGTGTCACTGAACTGTCCCCTGTAAAATGCTTAGTTTGGGGGAAGTTCCCAGTGGTCCAGTGGTTAGGCACTTTCACAGTGGTGGTCCTAGGTTCAACCCTTGATCGGGGAACCAAGATACCACAAGCCACGTGGCATGACCAAAAATAAAAAGGCAAAAATAAATAAAATGGTTAGTTTCATGTTGCGTGACCTCTATTTCAATTAAAAAACTATTTTATCCTCCGGTGATGCTCAAAGTAAGTACAGCTGCTCAGGGAGGTTGACATGTCCATCAACCGAGGGGACGGCATCACACAAGGAGCCTGAGCAGCCCTGTAGTTTGAGGGGCGCATCGCCAGGAAATACCTGCTTCGTAGGCAACAGTCAGCCTCACCTCGCTCAGGATCTCTGTCCATTACGATCTTGTAGAAATAGAAGCCGTAGATGAAGGTCCGCCAGGCTTCACCAGAGGCGTGTGTGATGAGCTGCTCTTCCAGCATTTTCTAGAAGGAGAGTGAGCGAAACTCTGAAATTCCTGCAGGGGAACCCCTCAGACCCCACTCTCCTCCCCATCAGCTATATCGGTTGCACTGTGTTAAATGCTGTGCCTGATACAGATTACATTATAACATGCAAACTCATAATATAGTGTCATTAGATATTTCAAACACATAGACAAGTACAAAGAAAATCCAGGTCATACCATCAGCCACCTTCGACTAATTTAACTTTTTGCTATACAGACTTAAGAGATTTTTGTTTAAGATCCGGCAAGCCATGCAGCGGAGCCAAAGAAAACTAAACAAAACTTTAAAATCTCTATGGATTCTCCCATGTCTCACTCCCTTCCTCTCTATCCAGAAATAAATGGTTAGTGTAATATAATTCTCATGTATGTCTTTAATAATTTCATTATACGGACACATATCGATCAAACGTCACTGATTCTCCGTGGGGGCCTCTGTGTGGACAGGACGGTGTGCGCTGAGCTTTCCCTTGCCCACTTCTCAAGTTCAATCCCAGTTCTGAACGACGTCATTAAATTCAGTGAGGGCTGGCTCAGTGCCTACCACGTGCCAAACAATACTCAGGCACTGGTGACGTGGAAACACCTGGTCGGAGCGGCCCTGTTCACAAGGGGCCCGGTCAGGGCAGAGGATGAACGGGATGCACAGAGACCACACTCGGCTGTGCCCGGCGCTCTGGGAAGCACAGGGGGCCAGGCAGGCGCTGAGGCAGAGACAGGGCTTGGCCTGGGCACTTTTCATGGGACTCCCCCCGAGGGTCAGAAGCAGAGTCTGCCCAGAACACCTCAGCGCACACGGCAGCTCCTGCCTCACATTTAAGTCAGGTACAGAAGTGCCTTTGAAAGCGAGCCGGCCCGCGGCGCCCCGCCCGGCGCGCTGTCTCACCTGCATGAGGTCGATGGCCATGGCCTGCGTCTGCACCCCCTCCACGGTGTTCACCAGCCAGTGCACCACCTCCGCGCTGATGAAGCAGCTTGGCGACAGGCCCTTCTGCTCAGGGAGCAGCTGGACACCTGTCCTGAGTTCCAAGGAGGCAACAAGGAGAGAGGGTAGAAAAAGAGGAGACTTCCCCCACTGAAGTGAGGACCCTCACAGTGCAATCTCTCCCCACGCTTCCCAGACCCAGAGAAATCCCTGCGGCGGGACACAGGAAGGTGTGACAGGGGAAAGGAGAAGGGAGGGGGAGACCTGGCCTTCAGAATACCTGTGACTCAACCACTGTAGTCCTACTTTACAAACACAGTAACAGGGCTCAGAGAGGTCAAGTAAATTGCCCAAGGCCACACAGCTGTTGAGAAGTCAGGTAGAAACCCTCCAAACCCCACTGCCTGAGCTGCACCCTGGGTCACGCCATGGGATCCTCTGACCCCCTGCATTCAGCCACTTACGAGGGGTGCTTCATGGCCTCCAGGATCTCCACCAGGGTGGAGGAAGATGTCAGAGAGCTGGCCGCCAGTTGCTGAGTGCTGCAAACAGAGAAGGAAGCCAGGATGATCTGGACACTGAAGACACTGAAGCAAAGTATGGACAGCTACATCCTGGGGATATCTCAGAGGGGCTGACCTGCTTCCAAAGCATGTGTGTGTGTGTGTTAGTCGCTCAGTTGTGCCCAACTCTTTGGGACCCCATTTACTATAGCCCACCAAGCTCCTCTGTCCATGGAATTCTCCAGGCAGGAATACTGGAGTGGGTTGCCATTTCCTTCTCCAGGAGATCTTCCCAACCCAGGGATCAAACACCGCAGGCAGATTCTTTTCCATCTGAGCCACAAGGGAAGCTCTTTCGAAATAAGTGTACATATATATATATGTCTTTAAACCCCATCCTTGGGTCCCCGTGTCCCCCAGGGACTATATACGACATCATGGTTGCCCTCAGGCTGGGCTGGTTGGGCTGATCTGATAAAGCTATTTGTGGGGCAGAAATAGAGACTCAGACCTACAGAGCAGACTTACAGACCCAGCAGGGGCAGAAGAGGGTGGGATGAATGAGACAGTCGCTGAAACATACACGGTACCACATGTGAAATACTCAGTTAGCTGAAGGGCAGGAGCTCTGGACACAGCGAGCTCAGCCCGGTGCTCCGACAGTCTAGAGGGGTGCGGTGGGAGGGCGCGAGCGAGGGAGGGGACACGGGTGTGCCTACGACTGACTCACACGGCTGGAGGGCAGACACTGACACAACACTGTCAAGCAACTGTCCTCCCATTAAACACATTCATTAAAAAAAAAGATTTCAAAGTGGTTTTGTGTCCTAACTGGCTTCCTTTAACAAGCATCTCCCCTTTGAACAATCTGTCAGGCCCAACCGCTTCCAAGATATTTCCCTGGAGGGAAGCTCTGGGCCTCCCGCACATCACACCCTTCTCCCCTGGTGCCTCAGCGGTCAAGAATCTGCCCACAGTGTGGGAGCTGCAGGAGATGAGGGTTCGATCCCTGGGCTGGGAAGATCCCCTGGAGGAGGGCATGGCAACCCACTCCAGTATTCTTGCCTGGAGAATGCCCATGGACAGAGGAGAGCCTGGTGGGCTACAGTCCATGGGGTTGCACAGAGCTGGACTCGACTGAGCGACTTAGCATGCACACAAGCACTAGGTACTGTGGTCAGAGCACGGGGGACAGAACCCCACGGTCATCACCACCAGTGGGAGGGCCTCTGGTTTTGCTTGGCTTCAGTTTCCCCATCTAAAAACTGGGGAGGACACTGTTCCTGTCCTCCAGGGTTGCTGGGAGGTTAACATGTATAAATACTGAGCAGGGACTGACGCCCACCAAGTCCAAAACGGTCAATGACACTAAACACAACAGTAACAGCCACCCTTTTGAACTTGGAGACGTGAAAGATGCTGGTGAAGGGGACTTCCCTGGCAGTCCAGTAGTTAAGACTCCGAGCTTTCAACGTACAAGGCACAGGTTCAATCCCTGGTTGGGGAACCGAGATCCCACATGCCACATGGTACGGCCAAAAAAAAGAACTGGTGAAGGTCAAAGAGCCAGGAGGCATCAAGGGTCCACATTTGAACCCCGTCTGCCTGCTCCCAGTGCCCAGAGCTTTCCATCACCTGCTGCGCGAGCTCTTCCTTGATGATATGACGGATCATAAAGATGCTGAATACTCAGCAACTAAACCCAGGTCCCTGGGCACGGGACACACAGGCACAGGTCACACCAAACCTGGGGCTTACCTGGAAGCTCCTTAACCCCCATCCCCCGCCCCGGGTGTCCCTGTCTTGGCCTCCTCTTCCTACTCGGCGGGTCTAGGACCCACCGGAGCATTTCAGAACCTCCAGGGTTAAAGCAGCATTTAAAGAAAGACCCTGGAAGTGAACTTCCTTCCGATACCTGAGTCCCCGTGACAAGCATTTGGACAGAGGCCACTCTGTCGTGCGAACATCATCAGCGGCAGAGACCTTGGTTCCCTGAGGCAGGACCAGCTGCCTGAGGCTCTATGCCGTGAGATGGAGTGTGTTCTCTGTAATTCAGCCAGGCATTCTGACTTGTGTCTGTCCCGGCCTTCTCTAGCCTAGACATTCCCAGTTCCTCTTCCAAAAGCAGAAGAGAACCTGCTGTTCTACCCTCGTGAGCAACAAGGAAGCAGAAACATGCATGCCTTTCTTGTGCCCTGGACAGCCGGAGCTGAAGCGTCCACCAGCCTTGGTGGGGACATGGGCCTGGAGAGACGAGAGGCCCGGACAAGCCCAGCTCCCACACAGCGCCTGATGCCGTGGCGTCTCTACAGGAGCCTGTGAGGAGGGCAGGGCACGGACCACCAGTCCCATCAGAAGGTGCCGGTGAGGACTGACTGGTCTGGGCTCCCAGACATAACTCGTAGCTGAGTTAGAACTCGGGCCCAAGATCCAGACCCCCGGCCTCTGCGGCCTCTGAGGTCAGAGCGTCCCCACCGCCCAGGAGCACAAGGGTGGTCTTCCTGAGTCTCACCCGCTATCGCTGGAGTTTGCGGAGGGGAAGCACTGTTCCCCCAAGCTCTGCGAGTTCCCGAAGGTCTGGCTGTTGCCCCTGTCCACAGACTGGCCTGTGCTCACCCCTAAGCTGCTGCCGTCCAGCACCGGGGCGGCTGTCTGGTCCAGAGACACCTGCGGGAGATTTAAAAGTTAACGCCAAAACCCAAAAACCTTTCTGGCTGTTCACACGTACGGTCGGTCCTTCCTGTCCCTCTCCTTCCCAGGCCCTGCTGGTCCCTGGGGGAAGAGCTAAAGCATCCAGGGACCATCCCCCACCAGGCGTGCACCCTCTTCCATCAGAGCAGGGGGAGTTCAGGCACCCCAAACCGAGGCCATGGGAGGCCACTGTGCACAGTGAACCCTCCAGACCAGCACCTGACTCAAACCACAAGGTTTACACTAAAGAAAACCCCCGGAGGAGGAGTGAAGAAGCCGGTGTTGTCCCCCAGGGCTGGGAGGAGGGAGACAGCACAGAGACAAGCAGCTCCACCCTTCAGCCCTATCTTCCTCACCCACGTCTGTCCTGGGAGCCGTCAGTCTTCCCGTTTGTCCAGGTTCACACCTCAGGCACACCTGAAGCTCCCTTCTCCCGCTTCACCCCTAAGGAGAGGCCTCATCCTGTGGCCTCTCCTCTGCTGACTCCCAGGGCCCACCAGATGTGCCCATGAACCACCCAGCTCCCCCTGACCCCACCCCACACACACCCTACCTGCGAGCACTCCAGCTTCACCCTCTTAAAGGACAATTCTAACCCCATCACTCCGCTACCCTGACATCTTTCCAGTCTCTCCACAAGCTATCGGACTGAGACCCCACTTGCAGAACTGGGGGCTTCTGCACACACACCCCCACACCCACGGCTGCGTTTCCAGCAGAGTCAACCCCGGTGTTCAATCCTGTCTGTGTGCCCCGCCGGGATGCCCTTCCCCACCAATGTGGGCTACAAACACTGTGTTCCAAGGGCTGCTCCCTCAGTGAAACACCCCCTGACTCACTCTGGTCCCCAAACAGAAACCTCCTTTACTTTCAGTCTTGGACCCTCGCCTCGGGGCTGGCACGCTTTGCTTCACGTCATGGTTTTCTGTCTCGTTCCCTTTAAACAGCCTCATGGGCAGGACTATGACCCCCCCACCTAGAGAGGCTACACCGGACAGCGGACATCTGGAGAGAACGGCAAGCCTTCAAGAGCACTTCTGGCAAAATACAAGATGCCTGGTCTCTCTCACACGGGGTTCTCGAGTATTTCCAGAAGCATAGTATCAGATACTCTATTAGATGATAAAAAAAATATCACTCCTAAATAAAACAGAGCATCTCAGTCACGGTACTGCTGCCATTAGGGTACTGCTGCCGTAAGCCTTCGTTGTGGGAGCTTCCCAGCTGGCTCAGCGGTAGAGTACCCGCCTGTAACGCAGGAGACACAGGTTTAATTCCCGAGCAGGGAAGATCCCCTGGAGGAGGAAATGGCAACCCACTCCAGTATTCTTGCCTGAAGAATCTCATGGACGGAGGAGCCTGGCAGGCTACAGTCTTGGGGTCGCAAAGAGTGGCTGAGCACCCATGAAGCCTTGGGTGTGGGGACTGCTGGGTGCATCGTGGGCGCTCAGCAGCATCCCTGGCTTCTGCTCACCAGACGCTAGCCACGACCCCCTGATCATCTCCCTCCGCTCCAGCTGTGAGAGAAATGCCTCCAGGCAGTACCAAAGGTCCCCTGGGAGACAGTCATCCCTGGTTCTGAAAGAACCAATTTGCCCTTCTACATCAGGCTCAATGAATTGCCAAAAAGACCACACAGACTTTGCCAGCCCCATAAATACACAGAGAAACGTAGCAAGAGGCAGCTTGCAATTACCAACCACCATCTGCCCTCAACCAGCAAGACTTAGGAAGAGGTGTCACGCCATGAAGCTAAGTTAGAAGCTAATGGAGGGGACCAGACCCAGCTCTCTGGCACAGGTGCCCCTTCTGGGCCTCTCTGTGGGTTATCTCTTGTCTACCACTCCTGAGTCAGAACCCCACCACCAGCCCACACCAGGATGTGGTTAAAGAGTTATCCTCTAAATCAGAAGTTGGCAAATATATTCTGTCAAGGACCAGATGGTAATTATTTTAGGCTTTGTGGGCTATAAGGCCTGTTGGAACTGCTCAACTCTGCATGAAAAAGCACAAAAGCAACCATCAATGATGTGACTGAAGGGGTGTGGCTGTGTTTTGATAATACTTTATTGACAAAAGCAGATGGTGGGCCAGACTAGTGTTTGTATAATTACATGGTTAATCAATATAAAATAACAAGTTAAAAAAGATAAAACCTCCCCTGCCCTTATGGCGCTTACCAGGAAAAAAAATGAGTCCAGCCTTTAAGTCAGGTTGCTACATCATACGGACAAAAACACCTAAAGGGGAAGATGCTACCATGTGGCTGAGTCAGTGGCAACCATGTGGGCAAAGACGGGGACACTGATACTCCTCTGTCGCTACCAATAGAAGGTACTGCATCTCCAAGATCAAATTCAGTTTCAACTGCCCCTCAAACTCGGCTTCAGCCCAATTCCAGGTGTTTTCAGAACCGAGCTGAAGGCCAGGTCAAGGCTTCAACTGACAGACAGGCATGCATGGGCTGCAGGGCCCTGGGGTTGGACTGA
Organism: Oryx dammah; assembly: GCF_014754425.2. Classification (NCBI taxonomy): domain Eukaryota; kingdom Metazoa; phylum Chordata; class Mammalia; order Artiodactyla; family Bovidae; genus Oryx; species Oryx dammah. Next base: position 69,499,315 of record NW_024070196.1, on the reverse strand, counting down.
CCTGCGGGTAGAAGGCGGATGATGCTGTGCGCGGGCTGCGGACAAACTCCATAAAGAAGGCCCCATCCTGAGGTCAGAGCGGCAGGAAGTGGTGGCAGGTGCGAGGGGGTGGAGGATGGCACGTGGCCCAGCGGTGAACCATTGCAGGAGGTGGCAGGGGCGAAGGAAAAAAACAAAAACCAGGAGGGAAGGAGAGAAAGAGGGGCACATGAAGGGAAAAGGGAGAGAGAGAGAGAAGGAGAGAGACCCATCCGCCCAGGAGGAAGATATCCAGATGCAAAGCGTTAGCAGAAACCCACACCTTCCCAGGCAGAGCGTCCCAGCCATGTAGGCGCAGCACCTGGGGGAAGGTGCGTCCAAGCGCCTCAGGTCTCCTCAGAGCCCAGCTTGGACGCCTGCGTCCCCACATAGCTCTGAACGTCCTTCAGACCCATGCTGAGGGGCCCGGAAGGCCGCAGGGCAGCCTGGGGGGCGGCACAGGGCAGGAGTGGGGCAGTGTCCTGGCCTGGGGGGGAGACCCCCAGACTTCTGGGTGATACATGGACACCCGAAGCTTGTGCTTCCACCTGTTACTAAACATGGCAGCAGATGGGAGAAGAGCATTCAATGCAGGAAAAGTTCCTGCTAAATTTTCCAAGCGAACCAGAGACACAGAAGCAGCAGTACCTTCTCCTCTACTGGTTGCGTAACGACACCACGAAGCCACTGAGACATTTACACTGTCAGACACGTGTGTGCTCACCAGGAGGGGCTCCTGGAGCGGCCTCCCCGCCATCCCTGCGGGGTTCAGGTCGCCGTGGACTTGAAACATAAACGGCAGAGAGAACTTTTCCAATCACATCTCCCTCCCTCCTTCCTTCTTAAGGTCAAGACATATCCTCTTGTCTCTTCAAAATCTTAGCACTTTTTATGTCATCACTGAAATCTGGAAATAGCACTCCATATACCTGAAGGTCTCTGCTTGCCTACAACTTTTCTTTAACTCTAAAAGGAGAATCACTGAAGTATTTCACTGTTTTACCAGGACTGCTGTCCTGGCCCATCAGCCACAACAAGCTCCAGTAACGAGCCACAGAAACGTGCACGCGGGTACCCTCCACATGTCCTTACATGTAGGAGTCTCCCTGGAGACAGTGGCGGGCCGTCTCCTGACCCCTCTGCCTCCCCCGGACCACTTGGAAATCTACACCCGGCAGACCCATGGCCACCTGTGTGGACTGCACTGTCTAGCCGGATGATGAGGGGAGTGCTGTGGACAACAGTCTCCCATGTGGTCACTGGCATATGTTAACCCTAATCCTTGCGGTTCTGTAATCTCTCACTTCTCAGTACGGGCCCCACCCGGCTTCTAATCCTGTGGACAGCACACAGGCGTTTGTGTGTTCCCATGCTCTATTTGTGCCCCTCCTCTGCCAGAACGCACAGAAGCGGAGATGCTGACATGAGGCACCCGTGAGGACAGATGGAAAGACTTCCTTCACTGATGGGTCGTTCCTGACGCACAAACTACACTGGAGACTGGACCCAGAGCCACTGTCTTAAAGCTGGGCTTGCAGAACAGCCTACAAAAAAATCTGGTCCCCTGGCTGTTCCAGCCTGTGAGTTGAGAGCTTTTCAAATTTTAAATGGTGGAGGAAGAGTCCACACGATAACCTGGGTCCTGCCTCTCAGCCCACAAAGACTGAAATATTTCTTAAGGTTTGCCGTCTCAGGTCTATGAATTCCCCAAGTTGCCTGCAGCCTTGGTTGCTACTTTTCTCGAGATTTTAATCCCTCCATCCTAGTCATCTAATTCTAGGAACTTATCCTGAAGAAATAATCAGAGATGTGATCAAATAATTGTGTGCAAGGCTGTTGCAGCATTATTTGAAATTGTGATACACTGCAGAATAATTATAAAAACCTTACGGAATGCTTACCAAAAACTATTTTTAAAAATCAGAAATCACATACATGTTGTTTTAAACAAATGAAGGTCTAGTCACATGATGAAATATTATATAGTTTTTTTTTTTTAAATCATGCTTCGAAGAAATAATGAGACAGGGAAATCTTCATGATGTGGGAGAAAAATAAATAAATAGGCAGATGGAGATATAAGTTGGCCACAGTGTTGAAAAACAAAAAAATCTATTGAATCTGCTTCGTCTCTGAGTGAGAGAAACCAGATGAGGGAACGTGCGGCCACATGAGAACGATCTCAGGTTCTGAATTTCTGGGGAGAAGGAGCTGACAGAGTCGTACCTATTGGTCTTCGAGGGCAGGACAAGCCTGCCCTGTGGAGTTTTCAGCCGCTCTGCTGTACCCGCCAATCCCGTGCAGGGGCCAAAGTCCCAGGTTTTGGCTTCTGTCTCCCAGGACACTCCCGTCTGACTACTTCTCAGGAGTCTTTGCAAACTGATGGGCGTTCCTTCCGTTCACCAAAGAGGGAGCGCTCCTGGAATCTGCTTCAGCCCTTTTCAATCCTCCCCCCACCGCACACACACCCAGCCCCATCCCTCCCCAGCCTCGCCAGGGAGGGCTGAGGATGGAGCTGAAGGGAAACCAGAGGCCAGCGTCACAGCTCAAGCCAGAGCTTCAGTCTCGACTGACCCAATTAACCTGACTGATTAATACACCTGCTTTCCAGGTAGTCAGCTTCCTTACAAGTCCCGCCATCAACACAGTGACGCTACCAAGGGTTCACCGACTCCTCAGCACACTTGGATCTGGCTCCGCGGGCTGTGCGCTACCTCCCACGGCGAGGCCCCGAGTGCACACGCTGGGCCCCTGCCCGTCCGAGGGGCTCCTTACCTTTCGCGGGCTGTCCACGTAGGTGGGAGTCATGGCCACAGCGGCGCTCTCGGCCGGCGGGGCGGAGCTCTTGAGCCCGTGTGCCGCTGCCTGCTGCTCGCCCAGGCACCTGAGAGGACGAAACACACACAGGCGGCTCTGCTCAGAGCCTGGGGAAGGACCAGTGTCGGCCACGACGAGCCCAAGGCTGCTCTAGGGCCGTCATCTCTGAAACATGCTTTTCCCTTGGTTTCTCCTCAGACCTTGTGCCCTTAATTTCATTCACTGTCCAGAATTATTGCCAGCTGCCACCGAAAATCAGAAAATAGCTCAATTTTAAAAGCATCTTGGTGGTCCAGTGGTTAAGATGCAGAGGATGTGGGTTCAATCCCGTGTGGAAGAACTAAGATCCTGCATGTCACACAGTACAGCCAAAAATAAATGAGTAAATAAAAGTATCTTGGCACAGCTTAGGGTTTACATATTCCTTTGAAAAGGCAAGTGACAGGGTTTGAGTCACTCCATCCGTGAACACCATGCTTTCAACTCTCTGGGACAGAGCTTTTCCTCAGTTTTTATTAAATAGACCACCAGAAGCACACTCTGAAAATTAGGGCTGTGTTACTGTTCAGCACAACTAAATAGGGTGGACCATGTCAACTCTTTACACATTTTGAAGATTTGTTAATCTTGCGAATGCACACACTTAATCCCTCCCCACCGCCTAAAAAGAGCCACGCGCATAACAGGCATTATCTCGGACACAAGACAGCTATGGTTTTCTTACGCCATCTCCTCCCATCTTGGTTCTGGAGTCCATAAACGCCTACTTTCACATTTATTTTTCTAAAATAAACCATGAGTCATTGTAACTTAGGGCTTCCCAGGTGGCTCAGTGGTAAAGAATCCACCTGCCAACGTGGGAGATCTGGGTTTGATCCCTGGGTTGGGAAGATCCCCTGGAGAAGAGAATGGCTTCCCACTCCAGTATTCTTGCCTGGAGAATCCCATGGACAGAGGAGCCTAGTAGGCTACAGTCCATTCAGTTCAGCTCAGTTCAGTCGCTCAGTCGTGTCTGACTCTTTGCGACCCCACGGACTGCAGCGCGCCAGGCCTCCCTGTCCATCACCAACTCCCGGAGTTTACTCAAACTCATGTCCATCGAGTTGGTGACGGGTCAGTCCAGGGGGTCACAAAAAGGATCAGACATGACTTAACGACTAAACAATAACAGACTGTAACTCAAACGAGCCCCCAAATTAGACTTTTATTCTATCGCTGACTCTTTATGTGGCAAGTTCCAGGAGGCTCACAGCCCAGTCTTAAATGCTCGGTCGTTACTGTGACACAGCCTGCTCGCGGTGGGCACTGTCAGGCCCAGACCCTCGCGGCCGCACTGCATCGGGAGCTGCCGTGTGGTCCGGCGGCCCCCAGCAGCCCTCCAGGGGGGCCATGCCCCTCCCCAGGCTGCCCGGGGACAACGAAAGGGTGTAAACGCCTGGCCCTGGTCCAGCTGGGCTCACTTCCAGGGGGAGACTGGAGGCATCAGCGGCCTTTCCTGCAGCGGGCCTCTCCCTTGGTCCTCTGCCCTCTCCCTCCCCCGGGAAACCAATTCGGGACATTTCTCTCGTCTTAAATTCTGACATGTCTGTTACTGATGGGGAGGTGAACTCATATCGGAGATTAAAAACTGGTTTCCATAGTAACCTGCTATACTCTCTCTTTTTGGTTTTTATCATGGAAAATTTTCAAACCCATATGAAAATCCAGGATAATGTAATCAAACTCATGATCTACCTGGACCCCAGGATCATTTATGATGGAGCCAATCTTGTCCCATCTATACCTACCCACCCCGATTATTTGGAAGCAAAACTCACATATGCTATTATTTCATCTATAAACACTTCAGTGTGTATTGCATCTCTAGAAGAAAATAAAAGAATAACAATCCCATCAACACACTTAAATTTTTAAAAATTTTCTAGTATCATTTCTCTAATTGTCTCCAAAAAAATTCTTTACAGTGTGTTTGCTGGATGCAGTTAAGGTCCCTACGCTGCAGTCAGTCATGTCTCTTGAGCATTTTCTTTTCATCTCTCCATATCCTGCAATTTATCTGTGGGAGAAAGGAGCCCACTGGTCTAGTAAATTTACCATCTGGATGTGCTCATCACATCCCTTTATTGTTTACCCAGCTCCTCTGCACCCAGCACTTCCTGAGAACTAGAAATTATACCTAGAGGTTTGAGCATATTTAGGCTGGATGGGCAGGAACTTCTCAAGCATGCTGTGTGCTTCTATTTGGAGGCCTCGGCGTCTGGCGATGTGAGCGGTCACTGGTGACCTCTGCTAGATCCGTAAGCGCATAGGAGCCCACACGTGGTGATGTTCGAGCGCTCCCCCTGGACCCATTAGCTTGAATACTGGAGAGACAGACACCTCCCCACGCCAGTCGCTTGGCTACTCTGAGGGGTGATTCATATACGAAGAGTTCAGCTCTGCCTGAGTCCCGTACACTGTGCCGTCTCTGCATCACATCATGGCGTGTTCCTCTGGGCCTTGTCCACAAACACACACTGGGACGTCCTCCTATACTTCCTGGGAGCCGTGGCCATTCCCCTGGGTTCCGTCGTCTGATGCGCGTGACAACTCTCGTGTACTGAGCTGCCATCTACGTGCTGACCTATGGACCAGGGGTTGGGGATTCAGCGACACCTAGGACCTATCCTTGCCCTTGGAGGCTCCTCAGCTCAGGGGAAGGGACACCACCAAAAAAAACTGCTATGCTGTGCACACCCACACATGAGACACGCATGGGGCACACTGCCTTCTTCCCAGAGGCCACGACGACTGCCATGTGGGCTCACGCCCTGCTCTGACTCCCAGATGTCAGTTTCTCTCCATCAGACAGAAGCCACGGAGCCCAGACTGCCCACAGCCCTTCTCCCGTGGCCGCTGCCTCCCGTGAGAGCCTGACGCCACGTGAGCGCCTCCAGGCAAAGACTCAGGGGAACCGGAGGAAACCGACACATGTGATAAGATGGCAGGACTACAGGTGAAGCTTCTAAAGCTCTTCTTCATATTGCTGCAACACAGTTTTCCATAATAAAACTGGATCTGCTTGGTGTAGCAAAAAATACAGAAAAGCACAAGGTAAAAAACACCACGAGAGCAAATATTACATAAAGGCCTGGCTCCCTCTGCTCGGCCTCCAGCTCTGAGAAGAGGCACCACGTCGCCTGGGAGCAGCCATCTGGGGCAAAATACATCTCAGGGCGCCCTGTTCTGCCTCCTGCTGTGGGGTCAGCTTAGCGCCTCCCACACATCAGGGGACACTGTCACCCCAAGACATCCCTCCTCTTTCCATCTGAGCAGAAAGAGGCTCCATGGAGTGCTTGGAACAATGACTCACTGACACATTAAAATAAGATTCCCCCGCCCCCAGCTTCACACCCCTCCCAGCAACATATGTTCCTTGTTCTTTTTTTCCAGCGGGAAAGGTCTGCGATTAGCTAAGGAACAATCTGCAGGCAGAGTTGTGGGGTCTTTCCTGGGTCAGAGTTTCTGGAGGCCCCAGCACCCTCAATCATGGGCCTGACCTATCCCAGCTTTGCCTGTCATCTGCCTGCCCCCCACCCCCCACCGTCACCCTGGCCACTCTCTTCCCTCCCCCCTGTATCCCTTTCTCTCTACCCCATCCTCGCCTCCAGCCTCTGTTGCCTCTCACCTGGACCAGAGAGGCCTCTGCCTCTTGAGCCCATCCACCAGGCCTTCCCATATGCAGGACCCATCTCTGAAAACACCACTTCTGCCAAAGATGCTGCATGAATATTTCACGATATTAAGGAACTGCTGTGACTTCTTAGGTGATACTTATCTTTCAGAGACGCACACTGAAATCTTATAGAGGAAGAGATGAGCTGTCTGGGGTTTTATAAGAAATAAAAAGGAAGAGAAGTAGGATATAAATGAAACAAGACTGGCCCTGAGTTAACAATCATTAAAGCTGAGTGATGGGTAAATGGGGATTTATTATGTGAATCTTTTTTTTTTTTTTAATGTTTGAAATTTTACATTAAAATAAAGAAACTTTCAAACGACCGCTCTTGCTATGGGAACATGTCGGAACAGCTTCGAGTCTGACTTCCCACGCTGTCTTTGCAGCTGTATCTCCCGCTGGGCCACAAGCTCATTCACATTACCTTCTGAAAGCTCAACATCTGTGGGCTCCTGCAGGCAAGGCTCGGACACCCCAGCCCACGGGACAGATGCTGGGGAGCACAGAGTGGACTTGATCTGGCTGGAAGGGTGGGGGGGGTTAAGGCTTGTGGCAATGTTTTCTCCTTTTCCCCCAAGTCCCACCTCCCCAGGAATAAATGCATCCCTTCCGACAAAGACATCTTAAATCCCACATCCCAAAGCAAGATGGGATCCCTCTGGGGTCCTGAGAGCTGCAGCGCCTTCTCTTCATGAAGGGACCACACACTCTAACGCCTAGAGAAGCTGGTCAGGTGGCGGACTGAGGGACCAAGTCAAGTGCAAGCACAGAGGATGCGAGGGCTCCACAGTGAACCAGGGCACAAGCCCACCTAAAGTGCCAGCCCATCCACCGTGGGCAGGCTTGAATGGGGACCCAGTGCTAACTGAGTCTCCACTAGCTCAAGCAGAGCAAATATTACATATTATATGTAACATACCTTTGTATGACATTGTCTATATTTTTCATATAACCACGCATCATGTAGGTATATGTTAGCTATTTTTTCATATAGGAATTCACTAAGAAATTAAGGTTTTTTTTTTAAGGTTTTTTTGTTTTTGTTTTTTTTTTTTTTACTATTTACTTATTTATTTATTTTGGCTGTGCAGCACGTGTGATCTTAGTTTCCCAATCAGGGACTGAGTCCATGCCGCTTGCAGTGGAAGCACAAAGTTTTAACAACTGGACCTCCAGGCCCCAGAAGTCAAGATTTTTATATGAACTCTTCAAACAAACAAACAAAAAAATTGGCTCAAATATTCTAAAAATATTCTGTATTTTTTGGGCAGAGAAACTACTCTTTAATGGTGGCTATGCGTCATTGTAAGTTTATCTATACCCATGGACAGAGGAGCCTGGTGGGCTACAGTCCATGGGATTGCAAAGAGTCAGACACGAATTATGACCAGACTAAACCACCACCACACCCACAGAATGTGCAACACCAAGAGTGAAGCTCGATGTAAATAAACGGGGCACTCTGGGCCCATCAGTTGCACCAAATGGGCTGCTCAGTGAGGGGCGTGGATGCTGTGTGGGGAAGGCTGTATATGGGACCCCTCTGTACCTTCCGCTCAATTGTGCCTTGAACCTAAAACTGAATTAAAAACAGAAAAGTCTATTAAAAGTAAAGACAAACAAAAAATCAACCAACAACAACCAAAAGAAAAACATTGTGGACCAAACCAATTGTACCTGTATTTCAAATCAAGCTCCAGACTTCAAGTTTATAAATTCTGGCCTATTTCATGACATTCAACACTTACCATGTATGAACCTTTCTTCTCACCTGCCTGTCTTTTGTCAATTACTGGCTCCTTGGCAGACAGCACCAACATTTCACCACACCCGGGCCTGCGGGGCAGGGAGGTGTCTCCCTCCACTGGGCACTTACTTCTGACTGGCCTCCATCTCCAGCAGGGCAGACAGAGCTGAGGTTCCTTTCTTCCCAACTGGGGGTCCGGCCGACTCGAGGGAGTGCGTGGGGATGGGCCCGGCCATCTGCAAGCCTTTCATGGCGGCCCCTTTCTAGAGTAGAGAGAAGGAAATAGGCCATCAGATGTTGCTGTGTCCGCTGTGCCTCAGGTTCTGGGAATCCATCAGTACAGTCCAGGAGGATGAGACCCAGGAGCCGGAAATGCCAGGAAACAGCATTTTACTCAAACCAGAAGTCCCAAGTAGCTGTCAGGCTCAAAATAAACTGCCTCCTTGAGGCGGTTTACTTACATTTTACTCTTATCACAGTTTGAGGAAGTAAACAATGTAACATCTACATTATGGAAAAAGAAACTAAGTCTCAGAAAAGTGAAGTTCAGTTCAGTTCAGTCACTCAGTCCCCTCCGACTCTTTGCGACTGGTGAACTGCAGCACGCCAGGCCTCCCTGTCCATCACCAATTCCTGGAGTCCACCCAAATCCATGTCCATAGAGTCAGTGATGCCATCCAACCATTTCATCCTCTGTCATCCCCTTCTACTCCTGCCCTCAATCTTTCCCAGCATTAGGGTCTTTTCCAATGTGTCAGCTCTTCACATCAGGTAGCCAAAGGATTGGAGCTTCAGCTTCAGCATCAGTCCTATCAAAGAACACCCAGGACTGGTCTCATTCAGAATGGACTGGTTGGATCTCCTTGCAGTCCAAGGGACTCTCAAGAGACTTCTCCAACGCCACACTTCAAAAGCATCAATTCTTCAGCGCTCAGCTTTCTTTATAGTCCAACTCTCACATCCATACATGACCACTGGAAAAACCATAGCCTTGACTAGATGGACCTTTGTCGGCAAAGTAATGTCTCTGCTTTTGAATATGCTGTCTAGATTGGTCATAACTTTCCTTCCAAAGAGTAAGCGTCTTTTAATTTCATGGCTGCAGTCACCATCTGCAGTGATTTTGGAGCCCAGAAAAATAAAGTCAGCCACTGTTTCCACTGTTTCCCCATCTATTTCCCATGAAGTGATAGGACTGGATGCCATGATCTTAGTTTTCTGAATGTTGAGCTTTAAGCCAACTTTTTAATTCTCCTCTTTCACTTTCATCAAGAGGCTTTTTAGTTCCTCTTCACTTTCTGCCATAAGGGTAGTGTCATCTGCATATCTGAGGTGATTGATATTTCTCCTGGCAATCTTGATTGCAGCTTGCGCTTCTTCCAGCCCAGCATTTCTCATGATGTACTCTGCATATAAGTGAAATAAGCAGGGTGACAATATACAGCCTTGAAGTACTCCCTTTTCCTATTTGGAACCAGTCTGTTGTTCCATGTCCAGTTGACTGACTCCAAAACTGAGGTTCTTTCCACTACACAGCTCTCCTGGAAATGATGTTGTGTACAGAAGACAGCTGAACTTGAGGTTAAAAACAAAAAGTAAAAACACGACTGATGATGAAACACTGCTCAGCAATGGAAAAGAATGGACTGTGGAGTCAAGCGACAAGTTGGATGAGTCCCCACAGGCAGGAGAGATCATGTGCTGTATGATTCCACTTATAGGGTGTTTGGAAAAGACAACTGTAGAGTGATGGAGAACAGACCAGTGTCCACCAGGGCTGGAGATGGAGGGGTGGTGCGACTCTAACGGTGCTGGGAGAGCTTTCCTTGGAGTGATGGAACTCTTCTGCGTCCTGACCGTGGCAGTGATGGTGGTGACATGAAGCTATACACTCATAAAACTCAGAGACCTGTGTGCACTGGCGCACAGGCATGCACAGGGGCCGAGCCATCCCAGACCAGCCCTTTGTTAGCTGGGTGTCCTCAGACACATCCTCCCGTCACCCCTACAAGCCTCAGCATCCTCACTGGGGAGTGCCTCACTGAAAGGAGGCCCACGGCTGCGGGAAAACTCTGCAAGTGCCTGAAGTGACGCGGCTGCTGTTGAGCAATCCGGCACCAGGGCACACAGGCAGCTGTGCCTGACGCTGGGAACCCTGCAGGGAGCTCCTGGAGGGCTTTGTCCTCGGGTGGGGAGATTTCCCCTGCTTCCCTGACCACCAACCATTTCATCCTACACTGAAGGAGAACCCACTCTGCTGGACTGAAGATAATCCCTGGGTGGCTGTGGGGTAAAGAACTGGCCGGGGAGGGGCCGCGGACGCGAGAGGAGGGGGTCCCTGCAGCCCACACCCGGCGCAGCCCGCGAGGGGCCCCGGGGCCTCACCCGCATCATGCGGTCCGAGCGGTGCCTCCGTCGGATGCGGTTCAGGCCCTCCACAAAGCGGATGAAGCCGTCCAGGAGCTGCCACTCCTCCTCGTCGGCCCGCGGACGGTCCCCGTAGATGTCGCAGTGCGCCTCTCCCTCCGTGATGCGCTTGGTGGCGGTGACGCAGGCCGGCAGCAGCAGGAAGCGTGTCCTCCAGAACTTCAGGGACTCGATTAAGCTGCCGAGGGATACAGTGGGAAAGAAGGCGGTGGTGAGGCCAAGCCGGTGACAGAAGCACCTCCAGTGAGGTGCATCCATCTCAGTACCCCACCCCCACCCCCACCTCCAGAGTGGGGTGTGGAGGGTCCTTCTGCCTGGGAGCACGTGCCCATCTGAGGTTGCAGGCTCCAAGGGAAGACCTCCAAGGCTGCTCTTCCCTTCTACCCCAGAGACGCTGGAATGCTTCTGTGCACCCAGGCCCAGTGTCATGGCAGCCTTTTATCATCACAACCATAAATCACGCATAAAAATGAAAAGTTAAAAACAAGACATCAGAAAGCTTTTTATGTAGAGAATGCATATACAACAAGGTCCTACTGCACAGCACAGAGAACTATATTCAGTAGCCTGTGATCATAAAAGAGAATGAAATACTAGCCAGGACAGGGAAGCAACCTAGATGTCCATCAGCAGAGGAATGGATAAAAAAGCTGTGGTACATATACACAAAGGAATATTACCCAGCCATTAAAAATAATGCATTTGAATCAGTTCTAATGAGGTGGATGAAACTGGAGCCTGTTACACAGAGTGAAGTAAGTCAGAAAGAAAAACAGCAGTACCGTATACTAATGCATACATATGGAATTTAGAAAGATGGTAACAGTGACCCTGTATGTGAGACAGCAAAAGAGACAGAGATGTGTAGAACAGTCTTTTGGACTCTGGGAGAAGGCAAGGGTAGGATAATTTGAGAGAATAGCACTGAAACAAGTATATTATCATATGTGAAACAGATCACCAGTCCAGGTTCGATGCAGGAAGCAGGGCACTCAAGGCTGGTGCACTGGGATGACCCTGAGGGATGGGATGGGGAGGGAAGTGGGAGTGGGGTTCAGGATGGGGAACACATGTATACCCATGGCTGAGTCATGTGAATATATGGCAAAACCCACAATACTGTAAAGTAGCCTCCAATTAAAAAAAAAATACTGCCATTACTGCGACATGGATTATCACAATGAGTGGAGTAAGTCAGAGAAGGACAAATATCATATGATATCACTTAAATGTGCAATCTGAAAGAATGGCACAAATGAGCAAAACAAACTGAGTCACAGACATAGAAAACAAACTTAACCAGTTACCAAGGAGGAAAGAGAGTGGGGAGGAACAAACTGGGAGATTGGGATCGACATATACACGCTGCTGCTGCCGCCGCTGCTGCTGCTGCTGCTGAGGCACTTCAGTCGTGTCCGACTCTGTGCGGCCCCACAGATGGCAGCCCACCAGGCTCTCTGTCCCTGGGATTCTCCAGGCAAGAACACTGGAGCAGGTTGCCATTTCCTTCTCCAATGCATGAAAGTGAAAAGTGAAAGGGAAGTCGCTCAGTCGTGCCCGACCCTCAGCGACCCCATGAACTGCAGCTAAATAGGGCTTCCCTGGTGGCTCAGTTGGTAAAGAATCTGCCTGTAATGCAGGAGGCCCGGGTTCGATCCCTGGGCCGGGAATATCCCCTGGAAAAGGAAATGGCAACCCACTCCAGTATTCTTGACTGGGAAATCCCACAGACAGAGGAGCCTGGCAGGCTACAGACCACGGGGTCGCACAGAGTCGGACACGACTGAGAGACTAAAGCACCATGTATAAACTAGATAGCGAGTAAGAGCCTACTGTACAGCAGGAGGAATCCCACTCAGGACTTTGTGACGATCTGTATGAGACAAGAATCTAAAAAAGGGCAGACATATGCATATGTATATGTGTATGTATATGTTCACTTTGCTGGATACCTGAAACTAACACAGCACTATAAACCAACTATACTCCAATTAAAAAAAAAAGAAAAAAATGTACATTTACATGAAACCGTCACACTCTACACCTTACATATATACTACTCTTGTCAATTATACCTCAATAAGGCTAAAAAAAGACTTTTAAAAATCCTAGGATAAACCATGGAGGGGAGGCTTCTTCGCTGGCTTAGATGGTAAAGAATCTGTCTGCAATACAGGCGACCCAGGTTCAATTCCCGGGTGGGGAAGATCCCCTGGAGAAAGGAATGGCAACCTACTCCAGTATTCTAGGAGCCTGGTGGGCTACAGCCCAAGGGTTGCAAAGAGTCGGACACAACCGAGTGACTACACTTTCACTTTCACAGGATAAACCATAATGGAAAAGAATATTAAAAAAAGAAAGTACATATATAACTGAACCACTGTGCTGTAAAGCAGAAATTAACATGACATTATAAATCTGCTATACCTCAATTAAAAAAAAAAGTTACAAGCAGTCAGGAAGATGTGAAGAGCACGGACATCCCACCAAAGGGCACATCTTCACCAGGGTTTCTTTTGCTGTTTGTTGTTCCATGTGGTAAAATACATGTAACAACATTTACCATTATAATGATCTTTAAGGGCACATTCAGTGGCACTCAGTACATTCAAACTACTGTGTGATCGTTCCCGTCCATCTCATCACTGAGTTTTTAACCCAATCCAGATGTGTTTTTCTCTCCATTTTTTTTTTTTCCTAAAAATGTCCTCATTTTACAATCAGGAGGAAGGACAGAGGCATTAAATTATAGACATGTGGCAGGCCACGATGGTAGGAAGCCAACTCGGGCTCTCTGACCTGAAGTCCTCGGAGCCGGCAGAGCAGATGTACTGATCTAAGTAATTCCACTTGTACTCCTCCAGTCGCTCATGTGAGAATTCCACCCAACAGGAGACAAACTCTGAATCGGAGTGGGAGGGGCAGAGGCTGTAGGTGTAGTGGATCTGGGCAGACTCGTACGGGTACCTGAAAGACAAAGGTCCAAACAAGGATATCCACCAACTCTTCTGTACCTTTTCTTTCTCAATATACTTGGCATTCAACCACAGTAACCAACTCATCTCAGGGGACTGGTAATGGAGATTTCTCAGTTTTTAAACCAGAAAATCATCTACTTCTGCTGTATTGATTATGCCAAAGCCTTCGACTGTGTAGATCACAACAAACTGTAGAAAATTCTTCAGCAGATGGGAATACCAGACCACCTGATCTGCCTCCTGAGAAATCTGTATGCAGGTCAAGAAGCAACAGATAGAACTGGACATGGAACAATAGACTGGTTCCAAATTGGGAAAGGAGTATGTCAAGGCTGTATATTGTCACCCTGCTTATTTAACTTATATGCAGAGTACATCATGAGAAACATTGGGCTGGATGAAGCATAAGCTGGAATCAAGATTGCCGGAGGAAATATCAATAACCTCATACGCAGATGACACCATCATTATGGCAGAAAGTGAAGAAGAACTAAAGAGGCTCTTGATGAAAGAGAAAGAGGAGAGTGAAAAAGCTGGCTTACAACTCAACATTCAGAAAATAAATGGCATCCAGTCCCATCACTTCATGGCAGATAGATGGGGAAACAATGGAAACAGTAAGAGACTTTATTTTTGGGGGCTCCAAAATCACTGCAGATGGTGACTGTAGCCATGAAATTAAAAGAAGCTTGCTCCTTGGAAGAAAAGCTATGACCAACCTAGACAGCATATTAAAAAGCAGAGACATTACTTTGCTGACAAAAGTCCGTCTAATCAAGCTATGGTTTTTCCAGTAGTCATGTATGAATGTGAGAGTTGGTCTATAAAGAAAGCTGAGCGCTGAAGAATTGATGCTTTTGAAGTGTGGTGTTGGAGAAGACTCTTGAGAGTCCCTTGGACTGCAAGGAGATCAAACCAGTCAATCCTAAAGGAGATCAGCCCTGAATTCATTGGAAGGACTGATGTTGAAGCTGAAACTCCAACACTTTGGCCACCTGATGCGAAGAACTAACTCCTTGGAAAGACCCTGATGCTGGCAAAGATTGAAGGCAGGAGGAGAAGGGGACGACAGAGGATGAGATGGTTGGACGGCATCACTGACTCAACAGACATGAGTTTGAGTAAACTCCGGGATTTGGTGATGGACAGGGAAGCCTGGTGTGTTGCAGTCCATGGGGTTGCAAAGAGTTGGACACGACCGAGCTACTGAACTGAACCCTTCTTATTCTTCTATCATATTCTTTGTTTTTAATGGGAGTGTTAAGACTCATGCTAAACATTGTAAGCTGAATCAAATCCCTTTCAGAAATAGGTGAGCTGCAACCATAAAACACAACCCTGGAAAGCAGACTTTCCTGGTGGTGCAGTGGATAGGAATCCGCCTGCCAATGGAGGGGACACTGGTTAGATCCCTGGTCCAGGAAGATTCCACATGCAGCAGAGCAACTAAGCCCATGCGCCCCAACTACTGGGGCCCAAGCACCTAGAGCGTGTGCTCTGCAACAAAGGAAGTCACTGCAATGAGAAGCCTGCACACAGCAACTAGCCCAGACACCAACCCAGCCCCTGCTGGCCTCAACGAGCCCTTGCAAAGCAATGAAGACCCAGTGGGGCCAAAAATAAATAAATAAAAATTAAAAAAAAAAAACCTCTGGGAAACAAAATAGTAACTCTAAAACAACAACTACTCACTCAATCTCCCCAGTTTGAATATACATGTAACTCAGTATGTGGACAGTATGTGTTATAAACATCACTTGGCAGGTGGACAAGATCTAGGACAGAAGCTGAAAATGTTTAACAGCCAGGACTCACTTGGGAAGGTAGCGGGTCACTGTGATCATTTTGTCTTTCAGTGTGACTTTGTGGAAAGTTCTGCCCATGCTCAGCCAGTACTGGTCTTCCTCTTCCGGGCGGTTTCGGGACACAAGGCCTAATAAGGAAGAAAAGAATTTCCTGCATCTGGTTGAGGGTCCTTCCTTTAAAAGGCAATTGCTTCTGTTCCACATAGATTCAGAAAAGGAGAGACAAAAGAGGCAAGACTTTCAGTTTGACAGTTTTGTGGAAAAGAAATACTCTTGGTTGAAAAAAAAGAAAAAGTCCTGAAGGTGGAAGATTCTTCTGTTACTGAACCAGCCAGCAGGGGGTTGGAGTCAGGGGTGCCGACAGCCTCCAGATGATACACTGGAGGCTGAACAACCTGATGCGTCGTCCTCTGTGAAGGAAGTTCTAAGCTGGATGCTAACTGTCTGGAATGGAACCCCGCCCTTCTCAGGCACAAGCTGCCACCTGGCATCTGAGACCCTCGGCCCTGGGGCAGCCAACCCAGCCCACGACGCCCACTCTGCTACACCATGTTTCAGACTTAAAGGATCAGTTATTGGGAACTGCCATGGCAGGTCAGTGGTTAGGACTCTGTGCTTCCACTGCAGAGGACATGGGTTCAATTCCTGGTCGGGGAACTAAGACCCCACATGCAGTGGAGCCAAAAAAAAAAGGAACCACTTAATTATTTGCTCAAATTTCCTTCTCCAAACATCTGCTCCTGTTGCTTCTTCTGCTTTCTCTTCCATCTCGTCTCTGCCTTCTCACCATCAAATTCCTAAAGATTGTTTAAGGTCACCATCAAGTGCCACCTTCTTCAGAAAGCTATCAGACCCCATCAATGGTGAATTCTACCCTGGATATAGCTCCTTGCGTGTGTGTGTCTCACTCCCTGACAAAGAAAAAGTTCCAGGAGGCCAGGGCCCAAATCTCGTTCATGTTTGTATTTTCAGTAGCACCTTATAAAGTGCCTGTTCAGAGAAAGGCAACCTCGATGGGACCACTAACATGAAAGGGGAATTCATACCACTGTATTTAGGGTAGGAACAAAACCCTTCACGTGGTCTGTGCAGCCTGGGTCTCCTGATGTCTTTGGCCACATTGCTGGCTTGCTCATGGTACTCCCCATACTCGTCTTTTAGGTGCCCAGAAAGTCTCAGAGGTCTCCAGCCACAGGGCCTTTGCACACACTAATCCTGCTACCTAGCATGCTCTGCCCTCCACTCCTCTCCTCTCACACTAAAAACTCCTGCATGGGTTTCAGGTCATAGCTCAAACATCACCTCCTCAAAGAAGTCGCCCCTGACTCTCCAGACTAAATCCCATATTAAATAATCCCATATTAAATAATCTCGGGCAAGCATTTTGATTTTTCTTTCAAGGTCTTTATCATAACATGGAATTGTATTTCATAGTTTGACTAATGTTATTTTGTCTTATAGAGCAGGAGCTTCAAAAATACTAATGAATGAGTGAGTGAATGAGTGAACTACTGAAATAATGAGTGAATGAATGAGTGACGTAATAAAATGAGTGAACTAATGAGCAAATGAATGAGTGAAATAAGGAATGAATGAGTAAGCGGAGTGAGTAAAGTGATGAATGAGCGTGTGAAATAATGACGCATGACGTAAGGAATGAATGAATGAACGAGCCCCAGCGTAAGTTCACAGACCCAGGCTCCTACCCAAGGCACAGTCGCTTCCACGGTGGACGATAATAAGATGAAGCTGAAGTTATCAGAAAGGTTATCAGTAGAGTCTATAATATGAGAAGGCAGCATGACGTGATACATATCACAAGAGGCTTTTAGAAAAAACCCAGAGGAACCCAAAGCGTCATGGTGAGCAATGGGGCCTGGACGCAAGGACCACTAAGCCTCCGTTGACAGGTCCATGCTTCTTTGATCCTCTGACTGGAGGAGCTTTAATGGAACCAAAGCTGGCCTGAGGTTTGGTTCTGGCTGCCTAGGGAGCAGGGTGGGGTGCTCATTAGCTACAAGGAGGAAGCAGGGGGCGAACAGATGCTCAGTGATAGCTCCAGGAAGTGACGGCCGCTCTCTGGTTCCAGGCCCCCACATGTACTTCTCGCTGCTGGACTTGTTTCAGGAGAGACCTCCAGAGTCCAGCTCAAACTCAGCCAGCACCACTGAGTCTCTGTACTCACTCGCCTCTGCCACTCACGGATGACCCATCTTGGCTTCAAGTCACTGAGCTGCAATGCGCTGCAGTGACAATAGGGAAGGAGGGGAGAACAAACATAAACTTCAGGGTCAGGTAACATTAGAGGACCTACTGTGTCAGGCACTGTGCAAGAAATAAACCCAGGCCTCTGGGACGGGAATGTTCACACTGTAGTTTGACAGTTCGACCCTGCTCAGCCACCTAGGACCCAAGGTACTGCTCAAGCCAGGCTGGAACATTGCTGAACTTAGGCATACCCTCTTCCTTAAAAGGAGAGTTGGAGATTAAAGAGAGTTTTAAGATAAGTCTGAACCCGGAGAAGATGTTAATTCTTGTATAAAGTAAAAATTTTAAAGGGAAAAAAAAATGGGTAAGCAATACAACAGAGAATATCTGTATAAATATGCCATTATATAGATGCATTAATATGTTATATATCAGTATACATAAACATATGAATATATATACATAAACATATGAAATTACTAGATCAAAAAAAATGTGTGTTGAAAGACAATGACTTTAAGTGTATGTACTCCCTACTATCTTAAGAACTTGTCTGCACAAATTGAGTAGAGGAGAAAACTCAAGGTCCGCAGTGGAACCTCACCCCGGCTGTAGAGTGGGCTGCTGCTGAGTGGCGGTGGGGCAGCAGGGCTGGGCTTCTGTGCACGGGGCTGAACGATGATCTGGTAACCCTGCATGAGCCGCTGGCAGATGAACTCTTCAAATACCTGCTGGGCCGTCATCTGCACGCCCTCCTCGTCCCTCCTGAAAAGAGAGACGGCGTTCAGAGGACATGCCAGGAGCACAGTGACAGAGTCGCCAGTCCTCAGCTCCATCCCCGTGAGCCCTTCCGTGGTGGTGTGTGAAACGGAAGGTTTGCAAACCAGTCTTGGGAGAAGCAAAAGCCAGGCACCTTCTCTCTGTCACTGACCTGTCGATGTCAGCCTCTGGGAGAAGATCGTAGCAGCCCTCGGTGTAGTCGTTCTGTAGGCCCTGGCGGTCGGGGAAGTAGTCCGTGGTGAGGGGGAGGCACGCGGGAGTCGTGAGTGACTTCCAGTCCACACCAACTGTGCAACAGAAGCCTGGCACTACAGGGGGAGCAGACAGCGTCAGAACTGCCTCGTGTGAACAGGGAGGAAGGTAGTGAGGTCACCAGGCAGGTGTGGGATGTGGGTGGGGAGTGGGGAGGAGAAGGGCGGCGTGACAGGTGATCAAATTGCCAGGAAAGGGAGGGAGAGAGAAAGGGAGCGGGGAGGGAGAAAGAGAGAGAAACAGAGGCTGTTAGACAACGCAGTGCTTATCCGATCCCACCATGCAAATGGGAGTCGCAGCTGACACTTTTCATTTTCTGCTGATCGTGAGCTGCAGCCGTGAGTCCAGTGAGGTTACGGCAGGGGCAGGCCAGGCAGAGTTACACATCGAAGCAAATCAATGTCCTGAGAGCGGAAGAGAGGCTCAGGCTGGGAGCCTCCCCGAGGCGGCAGAGGGGCCGAGTGGGGATAAGAGGGGTGTGCAGCTGATTCTGGAGCAAACAGCACAGGGGAGCAGAACTCAGGATTGAAAAGTAAGTCACAGATCCATCAGGGCAGGAAGAGGAGTCAAGGGAGGACGTCTGGGAAAGTTACGAGGCTGGAACTTTAGGAGCTGGAGTTTAACAATCTAGAAATGAGAGCTGTCATGGCAGAGCGAGCCCAACCTTGTGGGTTGGTCAGAGATCGCCTGCGCTTTGGTGAAGCAGGGCTTCCTCACCTCGGGGCATGAGACCTACTCTGGTCAGGATAATTCTCTGTCATGGAGGGTGGTCCTGGGCACTGCAGGATGTGAGTAGCCTCCCAGTCCCTACTCACTAGATGCCAGTGGCATCACCTGGTTGTAAAAACAAACGGTGTCTACAGATACGGCCACATGTGCCCCAGTGAGCAGAATATTCCTTGCTGAGAATAACTGAGTTAACGCAGGGGGGCAGTTAGCTTCTTCAGTCAAATAAGTGAACATTGTTTTTCAAATCTCCATACAAGGGAACAATGAGAAGCAGATATACTCCACGCTTCAGGCTCTGTGTCCCCAGTGAGACCCTCACATGCCTCATCTCCCGTGGCTCCTAGGCCTTCCGCCTGCTGTCCCTGACACCCCTCCTCTGAGCAGGTGTGGCACCGTCATCGACCCCTTTAAACACCTGGCTGAGCTGAATCCCCCCAAGATCATAGGACCAGAAGCCTCTCTGCTCAGGGATCTTTCCTCCATAAAGTGACCAACATGCCCCCAGGGAAACAGTGTCCCTGAGCCTGGGGGCCAGGGGCCAGGAAGACTTTCAAGCTGAGTCCCAGCGGGAAACATGCCCCACGCGCAGCCACAAGGCTTTGGGGAAGATGACCTGACCTGCAACAAGCCTAACTCCATGGTCTCCACTCCAGGTCCTGGGGTGACTTCCGGTTGGTTGGTCTGAATTTTATTTTATTGTGGTAAGAGCACTGAACTTGAGATCTACCTCCTTAACAAATTTTCAAGTGTACAATTCAGTATGCTTAAACCTGGGACAGTGCCATGCAGCAGGCCTCTAGAGACCTTACTCATCTCACGAGGACCCAAGTTTTACGTCCACCAACTAGCAACCCCCCGCACCCTGCCCACCTTCCCCTGGGACCCTGCACTCTCTGAGTCTATGAGTCTGACTCTATACAGGCCTTGTCAACTCCTTAATACCCCAAGAACTCAAAACACAGCAAAAGGGAAGCGCGGAAGGGAGAGGAATGGACTGGGAGTCTGGCGTTAGCAGATGCAAACTACGACATTTAGAATGGATCAACAGCAAGGTCCTCATGTATAGCACAGGGAACTATATTAAATACCTGTAATAAGCCATGATGAAAAAGAATAGAAAGAAAAGAATGTATATATGTGTGTAACTGAGTCATTCTGATGTACAGCAGAGTTGCACAACATTGTCAATCAACTACACTTCAATAAAAAACAACAAACCCTGTTCACAGCACCCTAGTTGGCACCCCAGTTTCCCATATGGCAAATGAGGGTGAGCTTGTGTGAGCTTCCCGGTTAGAATCAGCAGCAGAAGGTGGGCGCCAAATGGAGCCCCCACGGGGCGGCCGGAAATACAAGGCTCTCTATTGCTGTGCCTTCTTACACCGTTCTGGCCCTTGCCAGTTCCCTGACCCTCAGGACTATAAAAACCTTTTAGAAACGGGGTCCACAGGTACACATGGAGACTTCAAACCCCATGGTGAGAAAAGCTCCCAGTTCTTAGCTGGATGCTGCTGCTGTTTCCCTGGGTAAAGAATCTGGGTGGCCTCTTTTCCACCTCCAGTATCTCCAGGCCCTGCCAAAACCTCTGAGGTGGTTCCAGCTCAGAACCACGCAGTGACAAACACAGATGACAAAATCCAGTGCTGGGCTTGCAGAGGAGAAACAGGCTGATCTATTCAAGGCTGGCAGCTTTCTAGAAAATAATCAATCTGCCAACTATTCTTTGGAATATATTCCAAGGATCTGAACCAAGAGAAAAAAATACACCCATGGCACCATGCATTATATGCTATTAAAAAAAAAAAAAATAGAAATCACCCAAAAGGCCACCAATAGACATGATTATCCAAATCACAATATAGTAATATGTTTGATATTGACATGAAAAATGACTAGCATGCCAGACCTGGAGAACTAGTAAAATGATTGCTAAGTTACTTAAAAGTGGGGACAAAAAAGATTTGGTGATGTACATACATCCATTGGTCACAGTGAGGTAAAGCAACGGTGATCAAGCAGTAGAGTTTCTTTTTCTGGTCTTTTGCTATTCCTGATATTTAGATGTTCAGCTATTTCAACAGACAAGGATGATCAATGTAAACGCAACCCAGACACACACTTCAACTGCAGGGATGTAAACAGCTTCAAGTCTCATTCCTTCCGACTTCTCCCCACAGCCACTGTTAGGCACCTCAGAGCCAAGGCCAGCGCTGGGAATATGGCCACCCTTCCCGTGCGGCCTCCCCGCCGCTCCCTTTCCATCAGACAAGCTACAGACTCTCCCTCACCACACTGCCTTCTCGCACCTGAGACCTGAACGTCCAGGCTGTTCTCCCCCAAACACGGCTCCCTCTTGCTCCCCCTCAGTGCCTTGACCATCCAGCCCACACCTCCACCTCCCTCCATCAGTCGCTCCCTCTTACTTGGGTCTGGAGAGGTAGACACACTGTCCTCTGGAGAATCCTTATTCTGGGTCCGAGGATTCACATCTATGAAAAGATAAAAAGAATCTGTTTCAGTGAGGCTCATTTTGCAAAAAAGTTCTGACCAGTTATAGTTTTTAAAAAAGAGAGAGAGAACCTTCCACACCAGTCATTAAATAAGGATTTCACTGAAACTTCCCTCTTTTCTCCAGAGCAGATTTTATAGTTCCAAGACTCATCTTCTGAGGAACCAATGGGTGTATGAGACCTGCCTCCCCCAGGCCCAGAATCACACTCCATGTCCACCCTGGGAAAATCCTGAAGCAGTTACCACCTGAACCCGTGGTTCCCCTGCTTCAGGCTGCCAGGAAACTTGCTCTAAGTGCGGTCCGTAAGCCCCAGAGCAGCCTTCCTTTGTACAGCTTGACCCCGAACAGCTGGGAAGGTCAAACTCTGGGTTCCTATAAAGTGGCTCCTTTTAGCAAAACAATAGAAACATTGCCTTTACCATATTCTTTTTTTTTTGAAGTTCTTTTCTTTTAATATTTATTTGGCTGCATAGGGTCTTGGTTGCGTCACGTGGGATATTTCTGTTGCAGCACATGGGCTCTCTAGTCGTGGGCACGGGCTTAGTTGCTTTGCAGATTGAACCCACATCCACTGCACTGCAAGGCAGATTCTTAACCGCTAGATTGCCAGGGAGGTCCCTTGCCTTTATCATATTCTGAAGGTACTTTACAAGAGCCTGGCAGCCAAGTAACATTTTCAGCCCCCAAGCACAGGGATCGAAAGGATCTTAGCCCTAAACTTTTATTCAACATGTCTTCTCATTCAAAATCAATGACGGAAAGATGGACTAGAAATAGGAAGGAAATAATTACGATACTTTAGGAATTCTCTCACTGCCAATCCAGTTTCCAAGCCTTCAGTTCAGTTCAGTTCAGTGGCTCAGTCATATCCGACTCTTTGCGACCCCATGAATCGCAGCACACCAGGCCTCCCTGTTCATCACCAACTCCCGGAGTTCACTCAGACTCACGTCCATTGAGTCCGTGATGCCATCCAGCCATCTCATCCTCTGTCGTCCCCTTCTCCTCCTGCCCCCAATCCCTCCCAGCATCAAAGTCTTTTCCAGTGAATCAACTCTTCGCATGAGCTGGCCAAAGTGGAGTTTCAGCTTTAGCATCATTCCTTCCAAAGAGATCCCAGGGTTGATCTCCTTCAGAATGGACTGGTTGGATCTCCTTGCAGTCCAAGGGACTCTCAAGAGTCTTCTCCAACACCACAGTTCAAACGCATCAATTCTTCAGCGCTCAGCCTTCTTCACAGTCCAACTCTCACATCCATACATGACCACAGGAAAAACCATAGCCTTGACTAGACGGACCTTAGTCGGCAAAGTAATGTCTCTGCTTTTGAATATACTGTCTAGGTTGGTCATAACTTTTCTTCCAAGGAGTAAGCGTCTTTTAATTTCATGGCTGCAGTCACCATCTGCAGTGATTTTGGAGCCCA
This sequence comes from Oryx dammah, assembly GCF_014754425.2. NCBI lineage: Eukaryota > Metazoa > Chordata > Mammalia > Artiodactyla > Bovidae > Oryx > Oryx dammah. The sequence goes on along the minus strand of NW_024070196.1, from coordinate 69,475,898 downwards.
AGAAAATAAAGTCTGACACTGTTTCCACTGTTCCTCCATCTATTTCCCATGAAGTGATGGGACCAGATGCCATGATCTTCGTTTTCTAAATGTTGAGCTTTAACCCAACTTTTTCACTCTCCTCTTTCCCTTTCATCAAGAGGCTTTTTAGTTCCTCTTCACTTTCTGCCATAAGGGTGGTGTCATCTGCATATCTGAGGTGATTGATATTTCTCCCGGCAATCTTGATTCCAGCTTGTGTTTCTTCCAGTCCAGCGTTTCTCATGATGTACTCTGCATATAAGTTAAATAAGCAGGGTGACAATAGACAGCCTCGACGTACTCCTTTTCCTATTTGGAACCAGTCTGTTGTTCCATGTCCAGTTCTAACTGTTGCTTCCTGACCTGCATACAGATTTCTCAAGAGGCAGGTTAGGTGGTCTGGTATTCCCATCTCTTTCAGAATTTTCTACAGTTTCTTGTGATCCACACAGTCAAAGGCTTTGGCATAGTCAATAAAGCAGAAATAGATGTTTTTCTGGAACTCTCTTGCTTTTTCCATGATCCAGCGGATGTTGGCAATTTGATCTCTGGTTCCTCTGCCTTTTCTAAAACAAGGTTAGGCCGCCAGAAACATCACTAGCTGAATCCACCCGCAACTTTATTAACTAATTTTATAAAATTTCAATTTCGTTGTCTTCCTCAAGTCAAGTTTCAGAAAGGCAAGTTAACTTACAGAAAACGAAGACGTGAGATAGTAACTTCATTGTTTCTTTCAGTTTTAATGTTTTCCGTATTCATTTGGTATACTATCTATCCTTTGAGGCTTTCCAAAATCTGCCACCCGTCTAAACTCATGTTCCCCTACCCCTGTAAAGGCTCTCTGAATAGTGCAGAAATCAGAAACAGTAGCAAATGTGGGAGACATAAGAGAGGCGAGTTTGACCCCTGGGTCAGGAAGACCCCCTGGAGGAGGGCATGGCAACCCACTGCAGTACTCTTGCCTGGAGGATCCCATGGACAGAGGAGCCTGGCGGGCTACAGTCCACGGGGTCACAGAGAGCTGCACACACCTCAGCACAGAAACAGCAGGACAGCTGGCTGCTGGCTGGAGAGACCAGAATAACGCCTCCACATCTCTGGGTGTTAAGTTGCTACGTGTGTCAAATGTATTTAACGACTTACTCCCTACAGGAATGATCAGATAACAAGTGCTTCCAAAAAGCATAAAGCCTGTATCAATAAAAGCTCCTACCCTCCCTGCACTTAGAATCCCTCACCTTCTAACTCTCCTCCTGACCAAATACCACCCCTTCGCATCTGAGGTGCCTATCCACTTCTGTAAGCCAGTGGTCCTCATACTTTTTGGCCCCAGGGACCAGTTTTGTGGAAGACACTTTTTCCATGGACTGGGGAGGGAGGGGGATGGTCTTGAGATGATTCAAGCACATTACATTTATTGGGCACTTTATTTCCATTACATCAGCTCCACCTCAGACCATCGGGCATTAGATCCCAGAGGCTGGAGACCCCTGTTGTAAGCAACAAGGCCACCCTTCTCTTCTCTAATCTCAAACCACACTGCTCCCTCTGGGTCTTTGATCATTTTTATGGGGGTGGGGGGGGTCTCCTTCCACATATAATTGAAAGCTTCCAGGCCTGGTGCAGCCCTCAATAGTGATCTCATAAGCAGCCCTCAACCACGACTCACTGACAGACCAATGATAAATGTGTTCCCGACCAACATGTTCTCAGCTAAAAACATAACGTGCGGCCCATTTATAATTCCATGCATTATACAGCACGGCTTCCAAATAGGTCACCCGAAATTGTGGCTGAAATGATCCTGAAATAGACATGGCCCTGCTTTTCCGTCCCCATGTCTCTCCCGGGGGTGGGCCTGCTCAGAGCGTCTCTTGGGCGGGTTACCTGCACCACTGCCGCTGAGCAAGCTGACCGAGAGTTCCTCCGTCCCAGCGAAGCTCAAGAAGGACGTGCTGTCGCCAGGCTGGCGGGAAGTGCTGTGCCTGCAGAGAACAAACAGAGCCCAGCCGCCTGGCTTAATGGGGATCATCACCTCTTTTATCCTGCTCACCCTGTCTCTGGGGGGTTTTCATCAAAAACAGGCCTGAACGTTTGGCCACATGGGCTGGCAAACACTGAGATCCACATCACAGCTGCCAGGCTTCGGGATTCAGAGCGCATCCAGCTCTAGACTCCCACCCTGGTACCCCAGCTGCGTTCCCATCGCCATGCCAGATGCCTGCCCTCTCCATCCTAAGCCTGCCCCTGCTGATACCCACAGCGGGACGTGAGGTGCTTCGACAGAGGTATCACATTAACCGGGTAAAGAGGGTCACGCCCTGCTTGTGTCCCACATCCAGCCCATGGGATGCTGGGATGACTGGAAAGGGGCCAAAGATTGCTCCTTGCAAGAGTAACGCATCACAGAAGATCCAGTATAGCCTAGGCTAGAGCATGTCAAGGTTTAAATGACTTTCTTCCTCGGCTGACTCTCTCTGGATGCCTTGTAACACATTTAGAACCCCAGTTCAAAAAGACTTGTTTCTCATGTATAATAACATGTAAGAATCGAAATGCCAGTCTATGTCTGATGCAGGATATGACACGCTTGGGGCTGACGCGCGGGGATGACCCAGAGAGATGTTGTGGGGAGGGGAGTGGGAGGGGGGTTCATGTTTGGGAACGCATGTACACCTGTGGTGGATTCATGTCAATCTATGCCAAAACCAATACAGAATTGTAAAGTAAAAATTAAAAATAAATAAATAAATTAAAAAAAAAAATAAAAAATAAATACAGAAAAAAAAAAAAAAGACTTGTTTCTATAAACACAGGCCTTGGTCTCCATTGTTTTTACTTATTTACTTTTTATCAAGCCAAATTTTAATAATATAGAAATATATAATAGTCCTTGATCAAAAATATCACTTGAAAGTCAGTAGTACCCATCTTATGATTTGCAATTTGTCACCCATTGCTATTAACTCAATTCTTATACAGTGGTTATTTTGAGATCCTAAACAATGCAATAAAATATGAAAAACAATTAAAAAGATAAATATTCGCAGTGGAGGCATGACTCTAATTCTTTCGGGATCCATTGCTTTCAGCATTAACTCAGCAGTGGGATTCCTCAATGACCAAAATGACAAAAGTCACAGACTGACTGCCCAGAACACACAGCAGGAACCACCGGCCCTGGAATTCATTTTCACCCTTGACTGAGGATCAGAAGTAACTCATGTCTGCGGTTGACAAAGCGTGTTTTGAATTAAAGCGGAAGCTAAAGCAAGGGCCTGGGAAACATCTTTGGCCAAAACAGCCCAGGCTCTCTGTGCCAACGGGCCCAGGGAAGGGGACTGATAGAGGGCGCTGCTGCAGCCTCACCACGTCCCCGAGCCTCCCAGGCGTGGCGTGTCCCGGGCAGCCTGTTCCGCCATCACCCCAGCACCTCCCAGAGCCCCAGGCCCAGCCTCACCTGCCAGCGGCCTCGTGGTACGCCAGCTCCAGCAGCTCCGCGGAGGAGTGGGTCAGCTCCCTCTGCCCGCTGCCCTGCAGCTCTGCCATATTCTGTCGGGTCTGGTGATGGATCTGAATGGCCTCTCCGGACGGTCCTATCCAGACAGAGACCCATTGACCCATCATCCCCCCAGAAGCCAGAGCCACACACTCCAGCTCACACTGTCTCTCTTCCTGCTGCTGGGACATGAGCGCTGGAGAGGCTGAAAGGCAACCACAGCACAGAGGAACATCATGTCCTCAACCCTCTCGCTCCCAGACAGGACATCGCCTTCTCTGAGCAAGGCTTGTCCTGTGAGGCCTCAGCCTAAGAATATTGCAGGGGACTTCCCTGGTGGTGCAGTGGATAAGAATCCGCCTGCCAGTGCAGGGGACACAGGTTCAATCTCTGGTCTGGGCAGATCCCACACACCTTGCAGCAACTAATCCTGCAGGCCACAACTACTGACCCCATGCTCTAGAGCCTGAGAGCCACAAGATTAATTCACCAAAATGAGAAGCGCACACACTGCAACTAGAGAGGAGCCCCGACTCATCGCAACTAGAGAAAGCCTGCACACAACGACGAAGGCCCAGCACAGCCAGGAATGATGAGAGGGAGAATATCGTGGGAGCCTCTGTTTCACACACTTCAGCTGAGACACGGGAGAGAAAGACAGCAGCGCAGGAGGCAGGGGCTCCTCCCGGGAGGCTTAGCCCGGGTCAGGCAAGGAGGACACACCTGGCGGCCCCTGCCTCCAGGTGCAGAGAAGGCCAAGCAGGGGCGGGTGCTGCGGGCCCGCACTAGGAGTTCCTGGCCGGGGCTCTCTCCCAAGAAAAACTTACCCACGGGGAAAGTGTGCATCCAGCGCCTCCTGTTGGATGTGAGCTTCATGGGCATCCGCGAGGGCGCAAAGGGGTTAATCAGTGCCCGCTGGGGCGCGTACCCGCCGGGGCGGACGTGCAGCATGGACTCTGCGCTGCCCACGTGGAACCTGCCCGGCGCGCTAGAATCCCGCTGTGGTGGCTCCATCATGTTCTCCAGGACGTCTGCCGGTTACCGTGGGGATGAGGGGGGAGCACAGAGAGAAAGCACAGGGTCACAGGGAAAGCAGGACTAGGCAGGAGAGCCTCCGAGGCCAACAAGGACCTTGGAGGGTGCACACGTGAGGGAAATGAGGGAAATCGCCAAATTATAAAGGAATGGAATACTGGGTTTGTTTACTTTTTAAACACTTAAGGAGGTTCTGGTCCCTAAATTACTAGCCTAGTGAAGCCACACCCAAAGCCGATGGGGAGGACCACACATTGCCTGGATACCCCAGACTCTGAGCCGGATGCAATGACTCCATGGAGCTGTCTCCTCTGGGGATGGGGTGGGTGTATTCTGTATACGGGAGGAACAATACAGGTAGGTATTCGGTGACCAGAAGGGAGGACCCTGGCAGAGACAGCCCAAGTGTTCAGTTCACTAGACCCGTCTGATTTTCCTCTGAGGCTCACAAGGAGAGGGCAGTTTCCAGCCCCTTTGCACTGGGGCCACAGAACAGTTCCAGTCAGCAGACAGGCAGAAGTGACCTGCTCCACCTGCAGGTCTGGACCACTGATGATCCACTCATGATCTCCATTCTCCTCTCCCCTGCTGTGGAAACTCTGGAGACCTGTGTTGATGACCCAGGCGTCCCAGGATAGAAGAAACCCCAGGCCCTAGGTGACTGGGTGGACAGAAACCCCCTCCCACTGATGCAGAGGCCTGGAACATGAATAAGCAATCCATGTGACTGTGTTTAAAAAAATAATAAATTCACAGGAGGAAAAATGAGGAAATGAGTGTATCCAGCCTTGACCAGGCATGGAGATGGCACGCTATTTAGACCCAAGCCGTCCCAACCAATGACAGACAGGTCCCTAACCTGAGTGGATCAAAGAGCTGAAACCTACAACCAGGTGCCCTGGGGAATGTCGCATGCCCACCAAGCAAACACCCAGGTTAGAAAGTGGGTCCGGGGCCTCCCCTGGTGGTCCAGTGGCTAAGACTCTGTGCTCCCAGGGCAGGGGGCCTGGAGCTGATCCCTGGCCAGAGACCTAGACCACATGGGCCACAACTAAGAGAGATCCGAACAGCGAAGAGTGAAGCGCTGAGTGCTGCCGATAACACCCGACGTAGCGAAATGAAGAAAGAAACAGAAGACTAAGGCGGCTGCCCAGCCCTGCCCTCTGACCTCGAGTGCTGGTGTAGCCCAGGGAGCTGCTGACTTCGTACTGGTGCAGGATGGGGTGCGGGATCACCAGGATGTTGGCGCTCCTGCCCAGTGAGCTGTCGTCGGAGGCCTGGCTCCTCACCTCCTCCGTGGGCAGCGGCCGGCCGGGCAGCGAAGGGCTGGACGAAACGTCACAGGAGCTGGTGCTCTTCCGGCTGTGACTCTCCCGCTCTCGCACAGACCTGGCAGGCAGGAGACCAAGTCACTGTCTCCAGCCCGGGCTACATGGAAGACCAGTAACGATAACCCCCCATGGGACCTCTGGGTGGGAGGTGACGCAGGAGGTACTCTGTCCTGAGCAGCTCCAGGAAGAAACAGTAGAAATGATGGACAGTCCTCCCGTGGCCAGAGTGCTGGGATCAGAACCTTAGAGAAGCGATCCCTCAGTCTGATGCCACCTCATTCCACCATGAAGCTCGCGTCACAGAGAATGGAGTTTTGACTTGAGGTCATCCAGGAGGAAGCACACAGCACCAGCTGAGACATCTCCTGGCATCAGAAATCGAATCTAAATCTCATTGGGCCTCCAGAGACGATCGCCAGTTTACAGGAGACTCAGGGATGACAGGGCAAGGTAAACATAATAAAGGAAATAAAGAGCCAGAGGAAGAAAAAGCAAGACACTCTACAGTCACAGAAAGGACACAAGATGGAATGCCACATGTGCATCTGCTTCAGATCCCAACTCAAGCAAACTAACTGTACAAACTGCATTTTTGAGACAATTGGGAAGTCTGGAGAGGGACTGGCTATCAGAGGATATTAGCAATTAGTGTGAATTTTGTTACCAGTAACACAGGTACTGTGATCATGTTGGGTTTTGTTTTTTGTTTTTTTAATTCTTACTTGTTAGAGACACACGCCGAAATATTTACAGGTTAAAAAAAAAAAGGGTATCTGAGATCTGTTTCAGAATACTCCAACGAAATTTCAAATGTGGGAGAAGTGATAAAACAAGATTGGCAACATCCTGATAACTGTTCACTTTACTAGTCTCTGAACGTTTCCTTAGTAAAAATTAAAAACAACAACAACAGTATGCCCTTATTAAAACATGAAACTCCCTGAGACAGGAGCCTCTAGAAGTGGCAGGAAGAAGGATCAGAAGACAGAAGTCCAATGGAAGCAAAAATTCAGAATGAAAGAGTCAGCAACTGCCCACAGGGCTGCCCCTGTAGTATCAGAGCTATTCTCTCTCTACCTGGAAGAGTTTTAAAGTGAGAGCTTAAATGGAGCCTGAAGATAGACCCCAAGGGCAGACTGCACATTTCATTATTCCAACAATAAATATTTGAGCACCAGCATATGCTCAGCCCAGTGGAGGGACAGAGCTCCGATTAGGGCATGGTCTATGTCTGAGTCTCTGGGACATCAGGTCTTGCCATCTTTGGTCAGAAGAAAGAAAACCAAAGATCTTGGATCCTGAACGTGTTCTTAGATGCTCAGAAGAAAAGCACCACCAAGCCCTGAGGCAGCACCCACGTGCAGGGAGCTGCTGCTAACAGCACTTACTCTAAGCTCTAAGCACTCTCGGGACCAGACATCAGGATGGGATGAGGGGAGTGGACAGAAGATGAGCACGTGGCCACGAAGAGCCCGTCTGTCATGATGTGAAGAGATGGGAGGTTTTTCTAGCCAGTGGTACTGAGTTACAGCACACTTTCCATACTAAGAAATGCAGAAAATAGACTGGCAATGCTTGGTCAATGAGGGGGAAAGAAAAAAAAAGCTAGAACTCTGTTTCCCACATTCTAAAAAAAAATTCTACACAAATCACTAAGCATAAAAACTAAGACTACAGGGACTTCCCTGGCGGTCCGGGGGTAAGGGCTCCAAGTCTCCACTGCAGGGAGGGGTGTCGTCTGATCCCTGGTTTGGGAATCACACGCCACAATGTGCAGTCAAAAACAGACAAACAAAAACCAAGACTAAAAGAACTAGGAGAAAAGACAAAATACACATCTTGGATCTGGGATGGCTTTCTTACACTAGACCCAGAAATGAGTATGTTGGTAAATCTAAATACATCACAGTGAAAAACTACCATGTGACCCAAATACCAGGGAGCAAATTCCAAACACAAGAGTTAAAGAAAGAAAAGTATCTTGCCCTCTGGGAATAATAAACCTAAAGGAAACTCTGGACGCTGGGATTGAGCTATTGCTCTAACTTGGTAGATGATAAAGAATCTGCCTGCAGTACAGGAGACCTGGGTTCGATCCCTGGGTTGGGAAGATCCCCTGGAGAAGGGAACGGCTACCCACTCCATGATTCTTGCCTGGAGAACTCCATGGACAGAGGAGTCTGGTGGGCTATAGTCCATGGGCTCGCAAAGAGTTAGACACAACTGAGTAACTAACACACTTTCACTTTATCTATTAGGGGCTGCTCAGTGAAATGAAGATTCTAGAATTCACAAATTGTTCCTCTTGACTAGAAAAAGCAGAATGCTCTCCTTATTTGCAAACACTTCATCAGAGCAAACATAGCTAACCAAACAGCTAGGCCAGAGAATAGGAAAACAGACTCCCTAACGATATACATACTATGGCTCCCATTTGGCTAATTTTAATTTAAGATATTTTCAAGGTTACTCTCATGCAGGTCCCTCCGGGGCCTCGGGTTTTCCTAGTTAGTTTCTATGTCCACCCCAAAGCACATCTGGCAGAGAACCTGCAGGTGCTGAGGCGCTGAGCCCGGGAGGGGCCAGGGAGCCTGAAGACTTGTGCGTCATAAGCATCGTAATCCACCTGGATGGGAAGGGCGTTCTCGGATTCTTTGGGGGTCCCAAGAGCTGAAACACATAAATAATACCAACTGTCACCAAAACACACTTCAACAAGACGCCTTCAGATGGTCTTCATCAAAATCTGCAAGGTACAGGTCGTAATCAGCATCTCCGGGTGAAAAACAATGAGCTAATAACCCATGATCAGGTTGCGAAGATTAAATGATTTTTGCATCAAAACGATAGACAAATTACTATTTACAAGCACTAAGTAAAGGCCAAATGATGGCACCATTTTCTTCTGTGATCCCATTGTTAAAAAACAGCATCTTAGTGGGGTGGGGGTGGGTGGGAGGGAGGCTCAAGAGGGAAGGGATATATGTATAGATACGGCTGATTCACACTGTTGCACAGCAGAAACTAACACAACATTGTAAAGCAATTATACTCCGATTAAAAGAATAAAAAAACCAATCATAAAAAATAGCACCTTGATGGATATGTTGGAGAAGGAAATGGCAACCCACTCCACTACTCTTGCCTGGAGAATCCCATGGACAAAGGAGCCTGGTGGGCTACAGTCCATAGGGGTCACAAAGAGCCAGACACAACTGAGCAACTATGTGTGTATACATACATACATACATATATATATATATATATATATATATATATGTATACACACACAATGTATATATTTAGTCCTTTAAAACTTTCCACTGGATTCCTATAACCAACCTATGGAAAATAAACACAAGATTTTGAAAAAAAATAAAAAAAACAAGTTTTGTTATCACCCACTTTGCAGTGGGTAATGACAAAAATATATGCAGTCATTAAGGGACCTTCCAAAGGTCACACAAGGGGAATTCAGGTCCCAAACTTGGCCATGAACTTTTTATGCAACCTCACAGAATCCTGTTGCCATGGCTCAGTTGACCCTAAAAGTGATGAAAGAAGGGAAAAAATACTCACATGTGTCACGCCCATTTTTTGCTTTCTCAGAGGTGGGCTGTAAAGTTAAACAGATAGTTAATCACTCCTGGAATCTGCCCTGCTGTGTATTTCTTTAATGCAGAAGACTATAAAATCTTAAAATGAATTTCTCAATTGCTACTCATGACCACGGGGGAACAGAGGGCATCTTAGGGCCAAAATAACAATATCAGTGACAGTCCCCAAAGGCTCTGCTGGTCAATGAAACCTACCTTCTTTCCTGCCAGTTTAATTCGTGGTGTGAAACTATTACAAAAGAGCTGGCTTTTGGATGTGTAGAAACTGTGAAAGAAACAGACAGGGTCACTCATCTAAACCCCTTTCATTTTATTTTTTTTAGTTTCTAAAACTCTTTGGCAGTGCCGCACGGCATGTGGGATCTTACTTCCCCACCAAGAATCAAACCCAGGCCCCCTGCAGCGCAAGTGCAGAGTCTTAACCACCGAACCACCGGGAAAGTCCTCAAACCCCTTTCATTCTAAACCTCCAGACACAGTCGGAATCCCAGCCGTTGATCAGCCCTCCTAGGAACGCTCACTCAGCCCTCAGTGAGCTTTCCAGTTCTAACTTTGCTTTGTAATTACTAGGAAACATTGGTTACGTTTTAAATTATTGTTCTATTCCTTTCCCCATAAATCGTCTCGTGTGCTAGTCTTGATTTCTAAGTGGTTTAGAACCTCCTCCTTGAGCTGAAGTCAGCAGGAACACTGAGGCCTAGTCCCAGTCAAGAGGAGGCACAGGGAGCTTCCTACAAACAGAGGGGCCCAGGACCAGCATCAGTCATCTGTGGGCTGTGGGAGTCGGAAACTGGTGTGGAAATAAGTCCTTCAAACTTGGTCTCATGCTTCTCACCACAGACTGTAATTATGTCAGGGCCATGGCTCTGCATGTAGAGAGACCTGAAGCAAATATGACAACTTAAAGTTTCCACATTTTCTTGACAAAAGATTTTATGGTAAGAGCTCAACAAGTTTGCAGAAAAAAATGGCAAGGGAGCTAAGAGAATCCCTGATCACCTACGGTGAATCCGGCTCTCGCTCACCTGTGGTTTATCCAGTGAGGGATGTTGTAGTCGTCCCCTAGACGGGAGTCGTGAGGGGCACTCCGATTGTGCAGCTGAAATGGGACAGAGCGTGGACCAGGTGAGCTGGGAAGCAGGCGGGACCCGGAGCCCCCCAGCTTCTCCGATTCTCACTATTCAAGACCACCCTGCACTGGAGCCGGGCTTTGAGCGAGCAGCGCGAGATCAGTCACCTTGAACAACGGGACAGCGTGCAGCGGCTGCTCCCCCATGCACACCAGGTCCACACCGATTCCTAAGGAACAAAAGGGAGAGCTGGGGGGTGTGCGCGATTTAAGTGGGGTCAGGGTTTGAGACACAGCTGACTTACAGCGCTGCCCGTGGCAGGTAAGAAGGAAATAGGAGCATTCCGTCTTTCTAACCTTCACCAAGTCCCCCCGCACCTGCCGCTAATCAGCGCTGGACAATCCGCCTCTGACTGCCTTGCTGGTCGTGATCTGTTGAGCAGACCACCATGGGGCCATGAGCACAGTTTCAAGGCCAGAGACGAAAGGGAACCCTGCCAGCTCAGTAAAAAGCGAAACAATTCCGTCAGTTAACAGAGTCTCTTTACTGGCCGTCGGGACTCATGTTCCCAACTGCGTCTTTCGTCTTGCTGTTGGAACGCAAATCGAGCTGGGGGAGGGGCGCAGCTTGCGGATGTTGCGGAGGGAGTACCAGGTGATCTCTGGTGCTTCCCAGGACGGGCTGACGGCCACTGGATCCTGGAAACAACGCCAAAGGGGTTCTCCAGCGTCAAGTACGTTTGGGACACTCGGCGCCGGTTGTGTCCTTTAGAGGCAAACAAGACACTCTGACACCTTCACACGGGCAACGAGGAGCTGTGCCTGACTGTGCAGTCCCAAGCTGACCGACCATGGAACTCTGTCACCTGACGTTACTCAGGTCCCCAGTCCCGATACTCAGAGCCCTAAGGCTAAGCCAGGCTGTGAACACAGGGACGCAGAGCAGCGCCCCGGGCGCATTACCGTTATCTATCATCCGCTGCTTGGTCAGGATCATGAGCAGCCGGTCCACTTCGAACACGCCCACCCCGGGTGTGATCACCACAGACATCTGCCCGGTTCGGTCAAAGTTGCGGTTGATGTAGTGCTTGTCAAACACTTGAAACAGAGCAAAAAGTCCTCCGGTGAAGATGCTACAGCTTCTCAGAAACCAGCCACTGGCCAGCGTTCCTGTGCTCTCGGACCCGATTCGTCCACGTCCCTATCAGAACGCCTGCCACCTCCTGGCCTGAGTTCACGTCTGTCCTTCCCCTTCGACGTTCAGAGCTTCCTGTGTATAGCTCTATGTTGCTGTCACCTTTGTTAATCCCCCTCTTCAAGGGCGTATACCTAGCCTGTGCAGCCTTGTGTGAGAAGTGAGAGTGTTGGTCGTTCAGTCGTGCCCAACTCTTTATGACCCCATGGACCACAGCCCGCCAGGTTCCTCTGTCCATGTGATTTTCCAGGTAAGAATACTGGAGTGGGTTGCCTTTTTCTCCTCCAGGGGATCTTTCTGACCCAGGGATAAAGCCCATGTCCCCTGCATTGCAGGCAGATTCTTTATTGTCTGAGACACCATGTCCAAATCTCATGTGGTTAACTTAAACCATCCATAAATGGATCTGCATTGCAACTTACAAGAATCAAATATTAATTAAGACAGTATTTGCTGCTAAATGTTACATGGCAGCCTGGAGGGGCGGGGCGTTTGGGGGAGAATGTATGTGTATGGCCGAGCACTTCTGCTCTACCTCATGCTACTAACAATGGTTCCTCTTGGGAAGGCTCTGACAGTGGAGGGAGAGGGGAGATTCTTACTTTACTTGAAGTACTTTTCTAGTATTTGAATTCTAGGAACGTGGGTTCCTTCTGTCATTTAAAAAAAAAAGTAGATTTATAAAAATTACTTAGAAGCAGTTGAGGGATGGAGTGGAAAGTGATAAAAACACAGTTTTGGGGAAAATAACGGACCCACGGAGGATTGCCTACGGCTCTTTACCCTCGGGACAGCATGAGACAGGGAAGTCAGCTGCCAGCAGAAGCCCCGAGACCAAATGGTGGCCATGCAACCCGTCCAACCAGGACTTCCCCGGCTGCCCAGTGGCTAAGAATCTGCCGTTCAGTGCAGGGGACATGGGTTCGATCCCTGGTCGGGGAACGAATATCCCACATGCCGTGGGGCAACTAAGCACTGCAACAAAAGCTCCCGCATGACGCAAGAAAGATCCTGCATGCTGCAAGTACGACCCGATGGGCCAATACATAAATATATGACTTATAAAGTTACTGCTTTCAGTTAATCTGGGGGGTAGGTGGCCAGGGGCATCACTAGCTCAGCCTGGGTCTCTGCACATCAGTAAAGAGAGGTCCACAGTCACATGGGCAGGGAACTCCCACACACCGCAGCTGCGCCTCACTCACCGTTGAAGGACAGGTTGATGGCCTCCAGGTAGTTTCCTTGTGCTGAGGTAGCATTGTCTCCATGGGGAAAGCCCTCTGCAGCAGAAGGCACAGACAAGGAACAACATCTCATGAAAGACGGACCCGTAAGAAACAAGCGGAAGGTGCCTGGCCCCACAGGCCCCCGCCCCGCAGAGGGGACAAGACTGAAGCTAACCTACGGCACGTGCAACGACCAGCGGGGCCCCCGCCCCGCAGAGGGGACAGGACTGAACCTACTGTACACGCAATGACCAGCGGGACCCCCAACCCGAGACAGACACCTGGCCAGAAGCAGAAGCCACACTCGGCACTGGGAAGGAGGCAAGCAGGAACCTCTGCGTCCCCCAGCCTCCACCCGAGCCCTCCCCTCCCAGCACACCTCCCGGCACCTAAGTGCAGTACCTGCCTGTTCCAGTCGCACCAGCACTGGGTACTGGATGAAGAGCTTTTTGATGGTCACGAGGAGCGAGGTCCATTCTTCCCTCCTCTCGTTCTGCACCACCACCCTGAAAGGAGCACCATCGCAAGGTGGGTGCTAAGCAGCGACCACACACGGGACATCGGGTCCCGTACAGGGTTTCACGGAAAGGGGAAGAAGGGACGCCTGGAGCTGGGGTCATTTATCATACAGCAATACATGATGAAGTCAAATGTGTTTAACAAACATTATCAGACCGGACTTCTCTAAAGGTTCAGTGGTTAAGCATCCACCTGCCAACGCAGGGCACAAGGGTTCGATCCCTGGTCCGAGAAAATGTCTTATGCTGCTGGGCAACTAAGCCTGGCGCCACAACAAAGAGTCGCCCCTACTAGATGCAACTAGAGAAAGATGAGCACAGCAACGAAGACTCAGTACAGCCAACAATAATTAAAATGCTTTAAAAAATAGCAAAATTGAGAGGCGGGTTATAGAGACTTTCCACATATTCCCTCCCCTAACACGTGTTTTGTACTCCCCTCCCCCGACTATGATCAATATTCCTCATGGGAGTGGGGCATTTGTTGCAATTCCTAAACCTACAGGGACACATCATCATCTGAAAGTCCCCTTATTCTTTAGGAACAAAATGCTTTAGTATCTGTAATTTGCTCTAAAGTAAAATTTAACACACACACAAAAACACAGGTGAAGCAAACATGGAATGATATTAACTGTTTAATCCAAGAACTGGGGGTATGGGTTCATTATATTTAGTTCATTCTTCTTTTCTGAGAGAATTTGAAATTTTTCACAATAAAAAGCTTGGAAAGTTCAAAAGCAATGTGATACCCTAAATTGGATCCTGGAATAAAAAAGGTGCATAAGTGGAAAAACTGATGAACTTTGAGAAAAGTCTGAGATTTAGTTCATAGCAATGTACCAGTGTGGGGCTTCCCAGGTAGCTCAGTGGTAAAGAATCCACCTGCCAAGCAAGAGATGGGGGTTCGATCCCTGGGTTGAGAAGGTCCCCTGAAGAAGGAAAAGGCAACCCACTCCAGTGTTCTTCCTAGACAGAGGAGCCTGGTGGGCTACAGTCCATGGGGTCGCAAAAGAGTTAGACAAGACTGAAGCGACTGGGCACACACCAGTGCTCATCTCCGAGTTTTAACAGAGGTGCCTTGGTTAGGAAATGTTCAGAGGAAACTGTGTAAAGGGTACATGGGACCTCTCTGTGCTAGCCTTGCTGCTGCTGCTGCTAGGGCGCTTCAGTTGTGTCCGACCCTGTGCGATCCCATAGACAGCAGCCCACCAGGCTCCCCGTCCCTAGGATTCTCCAGGCAAGAACACGGGAGTGGGTTGCCATTTCCTTCTCCAATGCATGAAAGTGAAAAGTGAAAGTGAAGTTGCTCAGTCGTGTCCGACTCTTAGCAACCCACTTCTCTGCAAACCTAAAATTATTCCAAAGTCAAAAGGTTAATTTTTTAAGTTAGGTAAGAAACAACCAAGGAGAAAAACAGGCAAAAAAAGCAAAGCACTCAAACATACTTGTAAAAGTCTTCATAGAATCGCCCCTTGTGATCCTGCCTAATTGAGGCTCGGTTTATTTCAGGAAATTCATCTGAAATAAAGAAAACAACATACGTAGATCAGATTGAAGAAATTCAGTTTCTCTGCTCCCCCTTCTGGATTGAAGAACTACATCACACAAACACACACAAAAGATAATTATATTTCTATTAAGCTGGGAAAAGTTTTCAATTAACAATAATGGCACCTCAGATAAACCTCATGGGCTTTGATATTGCCACTGACCAAAACTAGGTTGGTTTTAAGATGGATCACAGCCCAGAGACTTCTTGCATTGACCAGTGGACTGAGTCATTTTCCACTCTATCCTATCTTTTAACTGAAAAATTGTCAGAGATGGGGCAGGAAAGAAAAAAATGATACAGAGTGAATCAGGATGGACATGTGGAAAGCTTAATAAAAAAATAACTTTAGGAACAGTTAGAGAGATTGGGATGGACACGTACACCCTGCTCTATTTGAAATGGATAACCAACAAGGACCTACTATGTTGCAAGGGAACTCTGTTCAATGTCATGTAGCAACCTGGATAGGAGGGGATTAGGGGGAAGAATGGATACATGTATATGTATGGCTGAGTCCCTTCACTGTTCAGTTGAAACTATCACAATATTGTTAATTGGCTCTACCCCAATATAAAATAAAAAGTTAAAAAAATATATATAACTTTGTAAGAGAAAGAGTTACTCACCAAGAGATTTCGCATCATAAAAAGTCCTGGAAAACAGGACCACTGTCACTTCATGACTGCAGTTCTTCTCCTAGGCATGAATACAGAAAAAGAGGGCTCAAGTTTAATCCATGTACTGCACCATGAAGCAGCCTGCGTGAACACAGCAATCTCAGCTCTGGGAGGTACAGAGGCTCAGGTATTGGGTCACCTCCTGTAACTAGAGGCTGCATAATACAGGGGACAGAGTGCTAGGCTGACTCGTGGCCCTGAAATTGACCACTACATGACCTTGGGAAAGTTATCTGAAGTCACCGCAGATCACTGGATTTCCCTGGCGGTCCAGCGGTTAAGACTCCACGCTTCCACTGCGGGGGGCACGGTTTCCACCCCTGATTGCGGAACTAAGGTCCTGCAAGCTACGCAGCACAGCCAAAACAAACAAAAAACTGCAGACCACCAATAAGGCGGTGTGCCGTCTCCCTGCTGCGGTGTGCAACAGACCAGCCCACTGTCAGAGGATCCTGGTACTTATACCTGCTTCACAGTGTTTTTTAACCTTTTCAGGACTGTGGTTTAGAGAAGAACAGAACCTAGGGAAGTGGGATGCCAGAACCAGACACTCCTGCCTACTTCCAGGGTCACGGGATGGGGCCTGGATACTGCTTGAGATGCAGGGGTTGAAATCAAGGCAGAGAATTCCCTTTGGACTGGGATGGGGACGAGTGAGAATAAACATTTCCATGCAATCGGGAGTTCAATGTTCTAGAAGTAGGGTGTTTACAGACGGTATGAAATTTGGCCTGCACCAGGGAGTCAGCAAGCTCAGTATCAGTTCCTCCTGGTCTTTGAAAACAGAAACCCACACTAACCAACCTCGACTCAAACTCAGCCTACTGACTGCACAATTCAGCAGTCATCATATAAGGAAGACAACATAACGCACACCGCACGTCCCCTTACGTTCCTCACCGCTCTCTCTCAGGCAGACAGAAATTCCTAAATACAAGCCACAGGACCAAGGGCACACCTTCACTAGCCACCAACTTATTTATTGGACATCTGGCACTCCAAATGCAGCTTCCAACTCATCTGACTGGGGTGCCAGTTTTAGACAGAAAAAATGCCTGACGGGGGGGCTGGCCTGGGCATGTGAGCGTCTCAACTCGTGTGACGGAGGAGGCGACATACAACGGGGTTGACATGGCTCAGGATTACAGAAACACAGACAGGATGGCCTGGGGGTTACGATCCCAGGAGAGCATTGGGGGAACGGATGGAACAGGACTAGAATTCTTGTTCTGCTTTTGCAGGCTACTGATCCCAGGCAGGGTACCTAACCTCTTTTGGCTGTACCTTCCCTATCTGTGAAGAGTGACGAGAGAGGATTCAGCGGGATGATGTAGGTAAAACGCAACAACATCTGGCGGCGGTGGCTGTTGTTTAGTCACTCAGCCATGTCCAAGTCTGTGCGACCCCACGGCCTGTAGCCCACCAGGCTCCTCTGTCCATGGATTTCCCACAAAGAATCCTGGAGGGGGTTGCCATTTCCTTCTCCAGGAGATCTTCCCGACCCAGGGGATCAAACTCAGGTCTTCTCCATTGCAGTCAGATTCTCTACCATCTGAGCCACCCGGGAAGTCCTTGGGTAGTATTGCTATTTTAACAATATTAAGTCCTCTGGTCTGTGAACATGAAATGCTTCCATTGATTTGGGTCTTTCTTTCAGCAACACTGTGTAGATTTTAGTGCACAAGCCTCGCACCTTCTTGGGTAAATTATTACATAGTGTTTTATGTCTCCGATGCTCTTGTAAATGGAATTTTTAATTTATTTCTCTTTAAAATTTTTAATTCCTTGTTTTAATTTCCTGTTCAGATTGTTCACTGTTGATGAAATACAAATGATCTGTGTGCTGATTTTGCAACTCTGCTAAATTTGTTCATTAGCTCTAATAGTTGTTTTTTTTTAATGGATTTTGGGGGAGTTTTCTATATATAGGATGTCATCTGTGTAGAAAAATAGTTTTACTTCTTCTCTTCCAATATGGATGCCTTCTTTTTCTTTCTTTCTTTTTGTGGCCTAGTTGCTCTGGCTGGAATTTCCGGTACAACACTGAATTGTTGTTGTTCAGTCCCCAAGTCATGCCTGACTTTGTGACCCAATTGGACTGCAGCACGCCAGGCTTCCCTGTCCTTCACCATCTCCCAGAGTTTCCTCAGAACCATGTCCCCTGAGTCAGTGATGCGATCTAACCATCTTACCCTCTGCCGACTTCTCCTTTGGCCTTCAACCTTTCCCAGCATCAAGGTCTTTTCCAATGAGTTGGTTCTTTGCATCAGGTGGCCAAAGTATTCGAGCTTCAGCTTCAGCATCAATCCTTCCAGTGAATATTTAGGATTGATTTCCTTTAGGATGGACTGGTTTGTTCTCCTTGCTGTCCTCCAGCACCACAATTTGAAAGCATCAATTCTTCAGCACTCAGCCTTCTTCATAGTCCAACTCTCACATCTGTATGTGACTACTGGAAGAACCACACCTTTGACTCTACCGATCTCTGTTAGCAAAGTGATGTCTCTGCTTTTTAATATGCTGTCTAGGTTCGTCATAGCTTTCCTTCCCAGGAGTGAGCGTCTTTTAATTTCATGGCTGCAGTGACCATCTGCACTGAACACTAGTGATGAAAGCAAACGTCCTTATTTTGTTCCTGAGCTTAAGGGGGAAAGTTTTCAGTCTGCTACCACTGACTTTGATGTTAGCTCTGGGTTCTTCACAAGAACACTTCACCATGTTGAAGTGATTAAGGTAATTTAAATCTACAGTCTCATCAATCAGACTTTAGCTCTGGTGTCTCCATTAAATGCAGATTAATAAAAATAGTTTGTTTTTAAAATCTGCACTGAATAATGTTTAAACAGCAAGACTTGGTGAATGAGAAGAAACATACCTTCCACTTGGTAAAGAGATCAGCAAGGAAACCATTCACAGCTTTCTCAAAATACAGATCCCCTGAAAAGAAACAATAGGAAGAAGGTGAGAATTCTCTTTATTTCTTGCTTACAAATTCTTCCCTCAGTAAAGTAATAGGAATAGGACTAGTCAAAGAGAAGGTGCTCTATCCTAAAAGTGGTTTCTACTGAGCCAAATTTAATATTTACCTCACTCACTAAGAGGTCATGGGGTTCAGGGTAAAACCCATGATTGAAAAGATCTGAAAAAGTTGTGAAAAGACTGAAACAGTCTTGATGCTTGAAAAAGAGTGTATCTTCAAAATGAGAGAACCATCTAACTGTTAAATACAAGTATTCTCATAGTGATGCCTCATGTTTGTTCGAAGGTGATCAGGTAGACCCTGGGCAGTCACTAAATTATCACTTGCAGTTTCTGCTGTTCTTGAGCAAATCCTTGATGACCTACATGAAAAATTAATTTGTAATTTTGCTAAACACAAGCTAGAACTGCATGAACCATGAGGCTGGTGTGTTGGGCACAGCATCCACACCTCATGGCAGCTTTATCATACTCCACTTACAGTATAGTAATTCTAATAAAATGAGACAAACTTGGTGATTTCTTTGAGTGATAGAACATGAAATGAAAGTTATCAAAGAAGATGCTGGTTCCTGGCTATAAAGCCACTACCTCTATAACTTTTGATTCTGTACTTATAGAATAATTGAAGATCTGAGAATACAGATTTTTCATTAATGCTTTACTACATTTCATACAATTCACTGCATATATAATATGTATATTTATTTTTAACATTTGAGGATTTATAAAGATTCAGGACATATCTTCAGAGAATGTTCAGAGATTACAGTGAATGATACCAACTTGAAGGAAACCAGAAACTTCTCCCCATTAGCATTACAACCCACACTTAGGAACAGTACCATAAATATCAAAATCCCACATTTCACAGCTCATCTGAATAAATATGTAAACCATAGCCGACGTAGAACGGAATACCACCTGCAATACACAAAAACATAACTGCATTAAAAAGCAATGATGGATAGAATTTCGGTTCTGCAAAATGAAAACATTCTGGAGATCTATTTCAGAATGATGTGAATATACTCAACACTACTGAACTGTACATTTTTTTTTTTTTTTGAACTGTACATTTAAAAACGGTTAAGGGAATTCCCTGGTGATCCGGTGATTATGACTCCACCCTTCCACTGCAAGGAGCATGGGTTTCAACCCCTGATTGGGAAACTATAGACCATATGCCTTGCAGCACAGCCAAGACAAAAAAGAAAAAAAGGAGTGAATTGCTATAAAACTAGGGGAAAGATCACTGTAAAACACCAATCCATGCCCACTAGAGTGGCAGAAACTTTCTAACTTTAAAACTGGGTATTGGAGAAAGTAAAAAACAGGAGGCTTTATATATGGCTACCTAGGAGTATAAATTGGTCCAAAGACTTTGAAAGATAATTTGGCATTATCTTACAGAGCAGAACCTATGCCATGACAAACACACTCCTAATCAGTGATTTAAGATATAGTGAGTGCAAACAAGACAGCTAAAAAAGAAAGTGGAAGGGAGGAAGGGGGAGAATACATTTTCATTCCTCTTTAATAAAACTCAAAAGTAAGCAAAATGAGTAATACACTGCTTAGGGTAAAATATCTACGTATTGTCACTATATAAATAAGCAAATTACAAAAATAATTTTTGTAAGACAGAGTGGTTATCTCTCAAAATTGCTCCACGTTCTCAACTATCTGGCCTGCCCAGGGGACATCTGGTGATGTCTGGTGACATTTCTGGAGGTTGTGACTTGCAGGGGGTGGGGACGGGGGTGGAAGCTACTGGTATTTAGTGAGTAGAAGCCAGGGACACTGACCAGCCCACAGTGCCTGGTACAGCCCCCCAACACTACTGCCCTTTCGGGCCAGGTGATTCCCTTGCTGGAGGGCTATGCTTCATGCTGTAACAGATTGAACAGCATCCTCCACACAACCCCAGCTGTGACAAAGATGTCTCCAGACTTTGCCAAAAGACCCCTGGGGAAGCATGATCACCCTGGGGTTGAGAACCACTGCTCTCAAGGGAGGCTGTGGGTGGGAACACGGAAGAGCAGACAGGTGCTTTCACCAGGGTGGGGAAAGCCCTGGAGCCACAGCTGCTGAGCCCTGATTCCCATCAGCATGGGGACTGTGCATAGGTGCTTAGTTTGGAATTTCCCAACTGTACTGGAGTCACAGGAGATTCCCTGGCAAAGGTCTTTTTCCGGGTTTACCAACACAATCTTCTACTCAGCTTAACTTTTGCTGTGTATTAGTGGGCACAGAAGTCTGTGACCTAGACACTCCATTTTTACCTCTGATATTAAACAAAGGAAAACAAAGATCACCCCCAAACCAGAGGGATCAAACTGTAAAACCCTAGAATTTCAAGAGTCCCTGCTTTATTACAGTATTATTCCAGTTAGGCAGATGGTAGCTTGGTCACAAGCTTGATTATGAGATCAGGTTTTTGCTGGTTTCCGTTTTGTTTTTGATTTCATGACTTACAGACATCACAACATGGGGAAACAAAACCAAAAAAGCGTCGTATCAACCTTACCCTGGTATCTTCGCTGATATAACCACACATGACCTTCTCATTCTTGACCCACAGCTCACCAGCCTGTGCCCTGAAAGGAGACGCACACACATTATTACGAGTCCTCCATAAAGCAAGAAGCGGAGGTGCCTTCAGGGTGGCGCCCTCTACTCTGTCATCGTCACCCAAATGACCTGGTCAGTTACAGATTTCCAGAGTGCCACAAACACAACAGAGTTTTCAGCGTCCACTGAATTTGTACAATGGGAACTCTTGATTTGGGGGTCCGCAGACAACCTCTGAATCTGAGGAAGGGCTTTGGGGAACCCACGGACCCTCTAAATGATGTAATCTTTCCTGCGCACAGAATTGTACACTTTGTCAAATCTCAAAAGGGCCCACGTCACAAAAACAGTTAAAAAGCACTGATGAACAAATCTGCTAATCCTAGCTTTGAGATAATGAGTTCCAACGAAAACAAGACCCATTGCAATATCACAAATAGACAGGAAGTATAAAGGCACAGGGTCCCTACTCAGTGGAGGCCATCTTTTCTCAGGCAAGCCATGCAGCATGCTGGATCTTACTTCCCCACCCAAGGATCAAACTCATGCCCTCTGCATTGGGAGCACAGTCTTAACTACTGGACCACCAGGGAAGGCCCAGTGGAAGCCACTTTACTGAAAAATTTCCATGTCATTATTAAGTAATATGGTATCTTCTGCCCCTACAGCTTTTTTTTTTAATTCATTTTTGTTTATTTTTCGGTCACTGTTGTGAGATTAAGCTCTTTTTTTTTTCCGGCTGTGCTGGGTCTTTGCTGCTGCCTAGGCTTTTCTCAGCTGCACCAAGCAGGAGCTCCTCTCTTGCTGTGGCGTGTGGGCTCCTGATTGCAGCGGCCCCTCTTGCTGCGGAGCGCCGGCTCCATGATGAGCGGCCTTCAATAGTTGCGGTTCCTGGGCTCTGGAGCGCAGGCTTGGTGGTCGTGCTGCGCTGGCTTAGTTGCTTGGCGGCACGTGGGATCTTCCCCGACCAGGGATTACACCTGTGTCTCTAGCATTGGTAGGCAGATTCCTTACCACTGAGCCACCAGGGAAGTCCTCCTCTTGCTTTATCCTGTTTTTCAAATTGTCTACAATGAACAAGCACTGTATGTGAAACTACTTAGCACACGCCTGACACACAGCATCTGCTGAACATGTGGTACTTGACAGTGTTAATTCCATCACCAGGACATGTGTGTTGAGACTGGCCACCAAAAAATCAGAGCTCAAGTCAGAGAGAATATTCCAGAAGATCCTCTGCAGTTGGGCAGATCAAGCAGAAAAACACCCTAACTGGATGTTCCAATGGGCTTTCAGTGTGCCTAGCAAACAGATCTGTCTGCTCCTGGGCCTACTGTGTGTTTTATTATATAGATATCCACACGCCTCAAAGGCCGTATGTAGAACAGTTACTGCACTGGACCCTGCTCCTGTTTACAAGCTGATGAATCAGGAGTGACACAGTAGTTACCTGATGCCAGCAAATTCCACCTTCTGAGTGATATAGGCACATGTGCTGACCTAGGTGGAGAGAGAGAGAGATTCAACAACACATCGAGGCCATGAAAGGCCACAGAGAAAGTCTCCTGGCTCTCTAATCTCTTCCAACAACCCGATACTCAATTAACATGGGAGCAATAGGTTTATCCCACAGGGAAGCCTGCTGGGGCGGGTATAACAGTAGGTTCTGAAGGGCTTGGCAGGTACCGACAATAGTAAAGCCTGGGTGGATAGTGAGTGGCCAGCTTCACCTGTACGCTAGTCAGAGACGCTCTCATATGCACCTGTATTTACATACAGAACATCTACTTCTCATTTTAGAAAATGGAACCTTCTCCCACCAAATAAAAAAGAAGCAAAGATATCTCTGTCTAAAAATATACAGTGTGGACATTTTACGTATGATTTGCTGTTCCATAATTGCCAAAGAGTCCAAAAGGAGAAGTTTCCACACCAGCTCGCAATTGTGATGAACTGATCAGGTTCAGTGGAAAATGTCAGTTAAAAATAAACAAAAAAGGAAAAATGGGAGGAGGGGAAAGCGAAAAGCAGTCTAACCTGGAAGCAACAAGATCTCGGTTCCAGCCGAGTGTCAACTGTTTACTAGCTTTCTCATCTTGGGAACTCACTCAACCTCTCTATCTCAGTTTTCATATATATAAATTCAGGGTAATAAATGCCTATCCACAGAAGGAGATATGAAGAGCAAATGAAATCAGGTGAAAACTTGAAAATCAAAGTCCCATTTAAATGTAAAATCATATTATACTTTCCCATTCAGATCAAAAAATGCAGAGTAAAACTCTGTGACAACAAACAAGCAGAACAAAGCATGAAAAAAAAAACATGAAAAGAGAATGGAAGGAGACAGACAACATCTCTACAATAACTGTCTGTGATGCTGGAACCAGAAATGATTTTATACTCTTCTTCCAACTAGACATAAATCTCCCCAGTGACATGGATTATTAACATAATCGAAAAAGTAACAGACTTTAAAACAAAAGAACAATCACATCTTACCAAACTTTTCTTTAGTCGCCACATATCCCCACGGCCAATATACTGATCCTTAAAGGTTAATTCCACAAGGTCAAGGGTCACATCCTAAAAAGGATAATCAGATGTATGTTTCTACATTACTCTGCCATGCTTTACAGGTGTAAGATAGTGCTCATTCACCACAGAGAAACTTTTTGACAAAAAGACAAGCACTGAAGACCATTCAATAGTGAAAGTGAAAGTCGCTCAGCCATGTCTGACTTTTTGTGACCCCATGGACTATATATAGTCCATGGAATTCTCCAGGCCAGAATTCTGGAGTGCATAGCCTTCCCTTCTCCACGGATTTTCCCAGCCCAGGGATCGAACCCAGGTCTCCTGCATTGCAGGCAGATTCTTTACCCAATGAGCCACAAGGGAAGCCCATTCATTAGCGGAACCCTGAGAAACAGAACTTTATCCTGCCTGAGAAGGCTTTTGAAGACAGGGAAGTGTCCAACAGATATGACAGCTACTGTACTATGGTCAAGTGCAAAGCATACCAGAGTAGACAGTCAGTGTTTTAGTCTTAATTTTGGTACACAAATGTGACACTGAGCTATGGGTTTTATTTCCCTAGATACTATCGATCATGTCATTTGGACAATGATTTTTTTTACCTCTTAATTTTATAGCATCATTGCTCAAAGTAAAATGAGAACAAAGAAAGAAATTTTAGTATTTTATGGAGAATTTTATATTTAGCTTCACAAACATACATATATGTACAGAACCTTTATAGGACAAGCTTTTAAAAAAAGGAGGACTTTCAATGCAACGTACATTCTGTCTATAACCTAAACGACCTATGTATGACCACACGTTGAATAGTCTACACTACCCTTGGCGTGTTAGTTGCTCTGTTGTGTTTCACTCTTCGCGACGCCATGGACGGTAGCCCACCAGGCTCTCCTGTCTCTGGAATTCTCCAGGCAAGAATACTGGAGTGGGTAGCCATTCCCTTCTCCAGTGGATCTTCCAGACCCAGAGACTGAACCCAAGTCTCCTGCATTGCAGACGGGTTCTTTACTGTCTGAGGCACCAGGGAAGCCCTAAGTAACTCATTATTTCCTTAGAGACCTACTGTTGAGGAAGGGCATTAATCATTCCCCATAAGATATCCAAATCCAGAACAAAGACACACCTTAGGGTCTACAACATTCACATACACATCTTGATAAGGTCTTAGCCGGAACACCTGAGTCACAGTCTGGTCCACACTGATAGTTTCTGAAACAGAGAAGAAATCTGGATCACATAATACATTCTGAAAAACCAGGTAAATACATTCTAATCTATAAACGGCTTCTCAGGTGGCTCAGTGGTAAAGAATCTGCCTGCCAATTTTTCAGGAGAATCAGGAGATGTGGGTTTGATCCCTGGGTCGGGAAGATCCCCTGGAGAAGGAAATGGCAACCCGCTCCAGTATTCTTCCCTAGAAAATTCATGGGCAGAGGAGACGCAGGCTACAGTCCATGGGGTCACAAAGAATGAGATACAACTGAGGGCATGTGTGTGCGTGTGTGCACACACGCACACACAATCTATAAATACCCAAACATTCAACAAACAACACAACTGATTCTTTACCAAGGGCAAGACATGTTTTCTGTCTTCAGGAACTTAAAACTTAGAGTTCTCTGCTTTTCAGGTGAAGTAAGACCTGAACCCAAGCAAAGACCTGAACCCAAGCAATTAAAAAATGAGAGAGAGACAGACTGAAATAGAGAGAAAGAAAAGAATTTAAGAAGCAACATAAGAAAATTCAAAGGGCTGTGAAAATTCAGAAGAGGAAAGAGATCCTTTCTCTTTTGGAATAAAAGTAATGATGGTAGTCAAGAAAGAAACAACCTTTCCAATGAGCCCTGAAGTCTGCTAAGTAAAAAAACTCAACAGGCAGCAGGAGCTGTTGCTGCTGCCGCCGAGTCGCTTCAGTCGTGTCCGACTCTGTGCGACCCCACAGACGGCAGCCCGCCAGGCTCCCCCATCTCTGGGATTCTCCAGGCAAGAACACCGAGGGGAGAGTAAAAAGGACACTCAGGATCTAGGTTTGAAAACACGTTTTCCCATCAATTTAAAACATAAAAAAGTGGTTGACATCAAAATCCTTTAGAGAAGATTTAAAAAATTTTTTCTTTTCAGTGCCATTTAAGGAATTATTTTATTTGCTATCAATTAACATTTTAGTTCCTAGATCAGCATGGTATAGTCATTAGGAGAAAGGATTTGGATCCAGAATGAGTTAGTATTGATAGAATCACTGCTCTGGCTCCTTCACTTGATAACACCAGGCAAACTTGCTCATCCCACTGAGACAAAGGTTCCTCCCTCACTCAAGAGCTGGTGGGAAGAAAAAGAAAGATAGATAACAAACAGCTCCAGTACAGTGCCTTGCACAAGTGCCGGGTAATCAGAGGTATATGTTCCTCCCCTGCTCCAATCCAGTGTAGACACGTAACAAATATTTTGTGAAAAAATATAATATTGAGGAAAGCATGCTTTGCCAACAATTGTTTTGGAGTTTAAGTGCAGGGCTTCATCTTCTTTCCTTTTGATTCTAAATACAGTTTTTGTTTTCTTGTTAATATTTACTTACTTGGCTGTGCAGGGTCTTAGTTGTGGGAACTCTTAGTTCCCTGACCAGGGATCGAACCCAGGCCCCCTGCATTGGGAGCACAAAGTCTTAGTCACTGGACCACCAGGGAAGTCTCTAAACATAGTTAAAAATTTCTAGTGCCCTCAAGGTGCTGACAAATGAGATTCCTTGGCAGTTTTGGTATCTGACGATATTTTTATTAGCAGGAACACAATTTGATAAGGAGAGACGTTCTGTGTCCTCATTGTGAAGGGAGGTTCCTTAAAGTTTCTGAAACAACAAAGTGTAAAAAATCTTAGAGAAGAGAGATGGAGTTCTTACCTTTCTGCAAATCCTCCTTAAGGGACTTGACCTGCAAAAGCAGAGGGCTGGGGGCGGGGTGGGGTGGGGGGAAGCAACAAAGAGAAGAGAGGTTGTCAGCATTAAGTAATCAGCTTTCTTTACCACCCACAAAACACAAACAGATCCCTCTGGACATATTCTAAATGGCAGCACAAGAACAGGAGAGAGTTCCTTTAGAAACAAACTCTGCACTTGTACAGTAAGTCCCCTACATCCAGACCTTCAACTTGTGAACTTTCAAAGACGCGAATGTGTGTGCCAGCCCCTGTGTGCCACCCACTGTACTGGATGACTGTAGTTTTCAAGGTACTGTGCTGTACGATTAACTATGTTTTATTTTTTGTGTTTTTGATGTATGTATTATTTGTGTGAAAAAGTATTAGGCTGGCCAAAAAGTTCATTTGGGATATGGAAGAACTCGAATACTGGCCAGCCCAATGTTCTGAACCTATTACAGCACGTACTATACAGCCGATGTGTCAGTTGGGTACCTAGGCCAACTTCGCTGGACTTAGGGACAAATTGGACTTAAGGACAAACGCAGTCTCAGAACAGAACTCATCGGTATGTCAGAGACTTACTGTATTCAAGGGAATGAATAAATGCTACAGAATTGTTCAGAGTTCTCCTCTCAGCTTTGTAAACAGAAAGAATGGACCCCCTTTAAAAAGATTGATTGGTCTAGCAAATCCCGGAGGGCAGGAACATTTTTATCCCAAGGCAAAGAGCCATCTCGCCCTTCATCCCCTTAGATAACACATCACCTGGAAACAGCGGGCTGCCCAGCTAGCCCCCTACTCCTGCTCAGATGCTCACCTGTACTCATCATTGGGGTGGGCAATCTCCACGATGTCTCCAAGCTTGATGTGTGGAAATACTTTGGGGTTCATGACTAGCTCATCGTCTGAAAGACAATTCAGGGATCTCAGGCAGCAAGCAACTCACTCGGGTTGTGGGTTGCTGTGTGTTCTCATGCTGGGTCCTTACAACCCCATCATTCAGTACGACAACCCCATCTCACAGAGGAAGCTCCATTTAAAATTGAGATTTAAGGCTTCCCTAGTGGCTCAGTGGTAAGGAATCCACCTGCCAATGCGGAAGACATGGGTTCGATCCCAGGTCCGGGAAGATCCCACGTGCCTGGGAGCCGCTAAGCCCGTGCACCACAACTATGGAGCCTAGAGCCCAGGAGCCACAGTCCTGAGCCCACATGGCACGACTACTGAGCCTGCATAGCCCAGAGCCTGTGCCTGCAACAGGAGAGGCCACTGCCACGAGGAGCCCACGGTCCACAGTTAGAGAGGAGTCCCCACCTGCTGCAACCGGAGAAAAGCCTGCTTAGCAACGGAGACCCAGCAAAGCCAAAAATAAATAAAGGAAATTTAGCTTGACTGAAGGATTTGTACAGGAAGCCAGAGCTGGTGAGCAGCTGAGTGGGATGGTGTTCGGGGGACCTTTGTCTCCAGAGCTTTACCTGCCAGCCCACTGCTGCCAGGGAGAAGGCAGCTCTTCTGCTCTGGGAATTAGGCCTCTAGGGCAATTCTTTACTTCCTCAAATGGTGCGCATCTGGCATACACCAGGAACAAGACAGCCAGGGGCCCACATACAGCACAATCCCTTCTACTTAATATTCAAAAAATTTTTCAAAATACTGTCTGAATGGGACCCTCACAATAAATCTCTAGATCTAACAGAAGCAAGGAAACAAGAGATAAAGCAACTTGCCAAAGGTAGATAGCTAGTAACAACAGGACACGAGGTTCCAAAACCCACTGTCTCTCACATCCCTCAAGCCAAATAAAACACCCTGGACTTGGAGGGCAATGCTTGATCAGGGAAAAAATTCACATATAGCAGAATTGAACAGACAACAGAAATAACAGAGCACAGGATGCAAGGACACAGTATATACAGTGTATCTATAATGTATCTATAGGAAGTCTTCTTCTTCAGTCTGGAGCTGGGTACAGAAGACTCTTAAATACACAGAGGATGTGATTTTATATGGTTATCTATCCCTGCCCCACACTAGGGCTCGGGGAGCGGGGAGGGAACTCTTTCAAATATAACACACTCAGGATCATAAAGATATGGTATCTGTTGTTGTTGTTTTTTCTTTGTCTCTGTTTTAGCTTTCAGGGCAAGATGGTCTTTTTTTTTTCTTTTCAATTTTTTTGGCCATGTCACATGGCTTGTGGGATATTAATTCCCCAACCAGGGATCAAACCCAGGCCTTCAGTAGTGAGAGCACAGAGTCCTAACTGCTGGACCATAAGGGAATTCCCAACATATCCTTCTATCATGCTAAAATTATGACAAATAAATATGTCCAGATTTCAGATATAATCAGAACCAACAAGAACTCAGCCTAGGAAAGCAAAGTACTGAGTTAATCCACAGTTGCTCTTTTTTTTTTTTTTTTTTGGATACAGTTTCCATTGACAGATGTAAAGCAAACCCTCTATGAAGTCTTCCTCTAACTTTCACAGTCTAACAAGTATTCCTTCCTGTTCAATCTTATCATTTCTTTTTGCATGTATGTCACAACTAGCTGAAAGCTCCTTAGGGAGAAGGAACCTTGTCATATTCAAAATCTTTATGCTTGGTATAGACAGGTGGTTTAGTCACTAAGTCGTATCTGACTATTGCAACCCCATGGACTACAGCCCACCAGGCTCCTCTGTCCATGGGACTCTCCAGGCAAGAATATTGGAGTGGGTTGCCATTTCCTTCTCCACTGGTATAGGTATGTACCTAATAAATATTTGTTGGATGTATTTTTTTCAATTTGATTTTTATTTATTTATTGACATACAGGTGACATACAATACTGCATTAGCTTCAGGTGTTCAGCATAGGATTCAGTATTTTTGCAGAATATATACCATTATGAGCTATTACAAGATAAGAGGTGTATTCCCTCCGCTACATAATATATCCTTGTTGTTTATCTATCTGATACATAGCAGTCTGTATCCATTAATCCCATACCCCTAATTTGCCCCTCCCCTTTTTCCTCTCCTCTTTGGTTACCACAAGTTTTGCTTTATGTCTGAGAGTTTGTTCTACATATACATTCATTTGTTTTGTATTATTTTTTTAGTATTTGTCTTTCTCTGTCTGACTTAATCACTAAGCATAATATTCTCTAGGTCTATCCATGTTGCTGCAAATGACATTTCATTCTTTTTTATGGCTGAGTAATATTGTAGGATGTATTTTTTTCTTTATAGTCCTACACAGACTGGGTACGGCAGGGATCTACCACTGTCTTGCACACATGAAAAAGAACACTTGCATACATTGTATTAATAGATACACTTTATACACTGTATCCTTTTATCCTTTCCTGTGTCAAAAGTTATTTCTGTTTGTTCAATTCTGCTCCACAAAGGTTTAGGAAGCTTCCACTGCATACAAAGTACAATGTTAACAACAGACTGTGGTTTTAGCAGAAATTATGTTTTAAATATAGCAATGCCTGGTATATCCTTTACCTGGTACTTACAATGGCTACATTTATTTAGCAGCTCAAAGGAGCCTGGCTGAATACTTTACATACATCACTTAATTTGAACCCTTAAGATCTTATGATATAGAAACTATTATTCTACCTTTTAGGCAGCCCTTACCTTTGGGAGGCTTATACATCTATAATACAGGAGCAGATATAAAAGTGAAAGTGAAGTCGCTCAGTCATGTCCGACTCTTTTCGACCTCATGGACTATAGCCTACCAAGCTCCTCCATCCATGGAATTTTCCAGGCAAGAGTACTGGAGTGGGTTGCCATTTTCTTCTCCAGGGGATCTTCCCAACCCAGGGATTGAACCCAGGTCTCTCGCATTGCAGGCAGATGCTTTACCATCTGAGCCACCAGGGATTTTGAGCAAATATATAGTAAAATACAATTTTTAAAACACTGTGTTGTTAATTCTAATTCCTGAAGTAAATAAGGTTATTAGGACATAAAAGAAATTTTTTCCTCTAGGGGAAAAAAACGTCATATAAATAGGTGCTTCCTTATTCTGCAGAGTCATAATCTCAACGTGCTAAGAAAAATGGAGAAATTACCTTAAAAAGCTGGAATTTGTAATTAAGGTAAACTAGAGGCTTGCCCAAGGTCACAGGGAAATTAAGAGGCAGAGCTGATACCCAGATTCAGGTTTAATGGAGGGCAACATGCTGTGTCTTGCCCCAACTCATGGTGCTTCAGAGCCAGGCAAAGGTTCCTGCTTTGATCATACCTGTCTTATGCACACCTATTACCTCTCTTTCATTGAACATAAGTTTCTCTTATCTCCCGAACCAGTGCAGACTGGAATTTTATAGAACATACACAGTAAACATGTAATAAAAAACACAAACAAATCAACAAGGACCTAGCACACAGAACTATATTCAACACCATGTAATAACCTGCAATGGAGAAAAAGACATGAAAAAATATAAATATATGAATTACATTGCTATACATCTTAAATACAACACTGTAAATCAACCACACATCAATTTAAAATAAAACAAAAACAAACAAATGAAGAGCAGTAAGCTGGAAATACAACATCCCTGAAAATGCAGAATGCAAATGCTTCTAGAAGGGGCTTGTGCTCTCTGGTCCTGCTATCCTTTCAATACTTCAGTACCACACCTGCTGCCTAACTCAGTTAAGCTACCTGCTGAGCCTCCACTGTCTCCTGAATCAGAGTGTAAACTTCAAGGCACAGGATATATCAGAACTTCAGCCAACTTACACAACCTCAAAGACCAGTCAATACTGACCACTGCCCCCGAAGCCCTTCTTGTGGATGACGAGTTTGTAGACCTTTGTTGTTCTCATCTTGTACTGTTGTTTCCTTCAGCTGTTCCAAGTTTGGGGGAGAGAAGTCATCTTGCCTCCCTGCCAGTGAAATACAAACAAAAAAAGGCTGGAATGTCAGAGTTTTCTTTGCAACTGCTCTTTGATTTTAGGGCAGTGAAAATACTGCTCTTGCTCAGCTGAGAGGTGGCACCAATCCTTGGATGAAATCACTCCTCCAAATACCAAGAGGGATGGAAAACAAACAGAACCAACCAATCTGGGAACGAAAAGGAATTCAAGTCAGGGTCTACTCCAACCCCTGAGATATGCTATCACACCCTAAAGGGAAAACTTGGAGTGAACGAGGCACCATTACCTTGCCTCTGTATAAATCAATAACACTCAAACATTAAAGAGACCTTAAAAGAGGTTTGGTACACTCATTTTGTAGATGAGGAAAGTGAGGGTCAGCGCAAGGGACATGCCCGAGGTCTCTGAGACAGAGAAGAATTCCTACTGTTCACGTTCGGCCACCGATGTCTTGGGCGAGGAGAGTGGAAGGGTCGCTCCCCAAACCTCCATCTGCACAAACTCTCCGCGGTTCCTACCCGTACCAGCTCCCCTCATGTCAGAACTGATGTCACGATGGCTCAGAGACGGACAGAGACTTGTCTAAGGTCACACAGCAGGTTGGGGGTGGGGCCGGGATTTGAACCGGGGCCCTGGCCCTCTCCTCCTGATCCCCAACTCCGGCCCCGGCGGACAGGTCCACTCACCCGCAGCTCCGGAGCCCCTTCCTGCTTGAGGCCGGGGTTCCGACGGCCGGACCCTGGCCGGGTCCCCGCGTCTCCTCCGGACGTCCCTCCTACGCCCGCAGAGTCCGTGAGGATCCCGTGCCGGATCTCCAGGCGCCGGCCGGCCCGCCCCGGGCACAGAGTGCTCACCTGAGAACCCGCGCCGCTCCGGTGGCTCCGCCCCGGGGCACCGCCCCCTTCCCGCCCACCCGCTCCGGGCCGCTCTGGCCGGGCCTCCGCCTCGTCTCGGTGTCCGCGCTACTTCCCCATCCGGGGCTCGCGTCGGGGGCGGGGCCTCACGTGCGGTCTATTGGCCGGGATGCCGGACGGCGTTTCCCGCTTCCTAAGGGCCGTCGACCCGGGCAGGAAATCCTTTTCCTCCTAGACGTTCCGAAATAGATTCGAGCCCAAGAGTTGACTTCCGACCTAGTGATTTCCCCAACAGGACAAACTCGGTCGAGCGTCCCGGGATCTATAAAGGGTGTTACGGACCTTCGCGGGGCCTCCTAGGGCAACAGAGAGGCACAAAATAGGGTTTCTGGGGGAACTTTTGTAAAATGTAAAGGGCTGAGCATGTGCGACTTAGTGCGATGGCCCCTGCTGGGAAGTATCCATTTGGGGTGGGGGGGGCTTTTCAAATTCTTCCAAACCGCAAATGGTGTTCAGTGTCTCTGTTTCTTGGTAATAGCTACCATGGTTTTCACAGACATTCTTATGTAATCGCTACATCCCTTTATGGAGGCAGATACTATTTCATTTCACAGACAACTGGAACAGGCCGAGGACAGAAAAATCCTCGGGAGGAAGGGAGTACGGATCCTGACCCAACGCAGTCCAACTTGGCTCCAAGGCTGAGCGTTTAACCGGCATCCTCATGTCCCACCCAAGGGCCTAAGCCCCTATTGTGTTGGGACACCTTTCTCTTCTCAAGGGAAATAGCGCTGTGTGGACCGTGCCTGAAGCAGGCTAAGGGCTCCAGGCAAGTTTCCAGCTCCATCTAATTGACATATGAAAGTGAAAGTTAGTCCCTGTGGGTTGCCATTCCCTACTCCAGGGGATCTTCCCAACCCAGGGATCGAATCCGGGTCTCCGGCACTGCAGGCAGATTCTTTACTGATTTTGACTGAGCTACAAGGGAAGGCAATTGACCTATAATTTTTGGAAATTTTCTGAGTATTGAAAGGAAAAAAGCACCGCATATCACAAAGGAACTGGGGGTGGGGGGTGGGGGTGAAGGGTTCAGAAGTTAAATAATTTTTAAATAATTGTAATTTTTAATAGTAAAGAAAAGCATGTAATGAAGCACACTGCAACAGTTGCAAAACTTTTCAAGGATAAAATGTTAAATGTTAGACTTGTTTATGTTGCCATTTCAGGGTGGCACCCCCAGATCTCTCAGACTCTGTTTGTTTTTTAGTAGCTAGTGAGAAGTCCTTCCATCCCAGACAGAATTAAGGGGACCCTATGTCCCTGGCCCTCAGGGGAATTTGATTCTTTGTCCTGAGCAATGTCCATAATTGGTGACATATCTTAGAAATACAAATATTTCACTTTTTAATTTGGCAAAAATTCATAAAAACAAGACGACAACAACAACAAAACCTTGTCAAGGGTTGAGACTTTTAAAAATGTCTAAAGCTGGGCAAAGCTAGGGAAGGCTGGAGCAGGTAGCTGAAGTACTGAGGAGTCAATAGCCTTGGTTCTACAACCATCTGTGGGATTGCCTGCTTTTAGCTGTACCTTTGCACAAGATAATTCTCTCTGCTCAAATTTCTCCCTTGACAGGTGGGAATTAAAGTATGCGTTATTCTTCCTTCACAAAGTGTTTGAGGGCCAGATGAGGTGAAGGACATGTTACATTAGGTCTTTGAAATTAAAAAAAACTTTAAATGCCATGTCAGTTCAGTTTAGTCGCTCAGTTGTGTCTGACTCTGCGACCCCATGAATCGCAGCACACCAGGCCCCGGGTCAATCACCAACTCCCGGAGTTTACCCAAACTCATGTCCATCGAGTCGGTGATGCCATCCAGCCATCTCATCCTCTGTCGTCCCCTTCTCCTCCTGCCCTCAATTTCTCCCAGCATCAGGGTCTTTTCCAATGAGTCAACTCTTCGCATGAGGTGGCCAAAGTATTGGCATTTCAGCTTCAGCATCAGTCCTTCCAATGAACACCCAAGACTGATCTCCTTTAGGATGGACTGGTTGGATCTCCTTGCAGTCCAAGGGACTCTAAAGAGTCTTCTCCAACACCACAGTTCAAAAGCACCAATTCTTTGGCACTCAGCTTTCTTCATAGTCCAACTCTCACATCCATACATGACCACTGGAAAAACCATAGCCTTGACTAGCCAGACCTTAGTTGGCAAAGTAATATGCTTTTTCATATGCTATCTAGGTTGGTCATAACTTTCCTTCCAAGGAGTAAGCATCTTTTAATTTCATTGCTGCAATCACCATCTGCAGTGATTCCAAAAGCATGGAATTTATCAGGAAATTGGCTCTCATTGACTTTTAGGGGGTTGAATGATGATGCTTCTTTGAGGTCCCTTTGTGCTTACTACAGAGCTAGGAGCAAGACTAGGACTAGGGTGAGGTGGGTGAGGCTAATGAGTTGTTGTTCAGTCATAAATCTGATTTGACTCTTTTTGACCCCATGAATTGCAGCACGCCAGCCTTCCCTGTCCTTCCCTTTCTCCCAGAGTTTGCTCAAATTCATGTCCATTGAACCGGTCATCCTATTAACCACTTGCCTTATTTAGGGCACAAAATGCTAAGGGGGTGCCAAAAAACTCAAAGAGATAAACGATAATGTGATTGTTTTTAAAGGAAGCATTAATACAAAAAATCCATGTTGAACAAAATATGACATTTTTAAAATAAAGATTAGAATAATGGTGCAGTGCCTGTCATATTAGAACCTGAGGCAGAAGACAAACCAATAACACTGGGTTTCTCAGATCCTTGTCTGTAGGCATGCAGTGGCCTGAGGAAGAACCTGAAGTCTTGGATACTCCTGTAAAAAATGTGTTGAAATGTCTTAAAGTGAGTTTCTAGTTAATTAATCCCAACAACATCTGTAGTAGCCTATATGTGAAGTGCATGCGTGCATGGAGGATGGCTGGACTCACTGGATGTAAACAATAGTGTTGGCATTTGGGTTTCTGTATCTCCAGCCCTAACTAAAGCTGGGAAAACCACTATCTCAGATAAAACGGTCCATATGTTGACTGGTTCAAAGATACCTTGATCAAAGAAGAGAAAACTAAAATCTCTCACAAAACTGTAAAACTTTAGCTCTCTAATCAGCTAAAAAATAACAGACTTCTGTTTAAACACAAGACTGTGTGATTTGAAGCAAGTTGATTGCATTCTCTAGACCTCAATTCCCTCTTGAAAGAACATTCTTTTCCTTCCTTCAAATATCTGCTTAGTGTTTGCTTTTGCGGGCACTGCTCTAGGCGGTGAACAAAGAATGATGAACAAAACAGATAAGGGTGGGAGAGACAGGTGATAAAAGGAGTCGATAAATAGACGAAATGGCAATTTCAGCTAGTGTTAAAGCTATGAAGAGACGAAAACAAAACTCCAGAAAGGAGAGGGAGCAAGGGAGTGACATGATCTAAAATACTGATTCCAGGTATAAAAAGATATCTTGGGCTGCCAGGGTGGAAGCCGAGAGGTCCCAAGAGCTGCAAACATTAGGGCCACAAAAAGGACTGGACCAGGGTGGTAGCAGTGGAATCAGA
Source organism: Oryx dammah (assembly GCF_014754425.2). NCBI lineage: Eukaryota > Metazoa > Chordata > Mammalia > Artiodactyla > Bovidae > Oryx > Oryx dammah. The sequence goes on along the minus strand of NW_024070196.1, from coordinate 69,439,804 downwards.
CACTGGGCCTGAGGCTCAACAGCGGAATCAAAAAGTGTGTTCCCCTTTAAGAGTCCTGGAGGCGGGGGCGGGGCAGAGGCCACCAGACCTAGCTGAGGGCGGGAGTCCCTACTGAGAAGAGCCGCCTCTAGGGTGCGCGCGCGCGCAGTGCGGGGGCGGGACTTGGGCGAGTCCGCATGGCTGGCTCGGGCCCCGGATGAGGAAGTGCAGGGCGACCATAGAGACGAAGACACGGCGGTGGCCGGAGCGCCCCCGGGCTCTCACGGCTCGGCTGGCTCAGGTAGATTCGGCGGCGACGGGGTTGCGGCTGCAGAAGCCGGGCTGGCGGGGCGAGCGCGGGCCGCGGAGCAGGCCTCAGGGTAAGAGGCTGGGGGCGGGAACGCTTGGGGCGTAGCCGCCCCGTCCCACTCAAGCCCTAGCGGACCCTCAGCCGGGCGGTGCAGGCTGAGCGAGAGCCCGGGTCCCCCGCCCTCTTGGAGCGCCGACAGGAACGCAGGCTGCGCTGCGGGCGCCGAGAGACCAGGGGAGAGGGAGGAGCCCAGGCCCCGCGTCGCGAGGGCAAAACAGCTTCTCGGTGTCATGGCTCCGGCGGGGGAAAGCGACTGCTCGTCGACCTCAATACGGCGGGGGACCCCCCAACTTCTCTCCTCGGGAAGGCGACGCCCGTTGTCGTGGGCGAACGCGCGTGTCCGGCTGCATCGCGCTTGTCAGCGGAGGGAAACCCGCTCCCGGAGTGCGAGGGGGCGACCCTGAACTTATTTTCAGGAGGGATAAGACTTCTCTTGGTTTGGTCAGCGCCCCTCAGGTGGAGAGAAAGACTCAAGTTGCCTAAAAGTGAGAGAGATCTTCCTTTCCTGTAAAAGATAGAGTTATCTTCCCTCATATTTTTCGCCTTTATCCCGGTATATGGGGAGGAAGACCTAGAATTTACTTAGAGGTGTTAGGCTTTCTCCCCTCCCCCAGCCGTGTCCACCGAGGGAGCCTTGCTTCTCTGCCTCCGAGTCTCCTGGTGTGCCTTGAGCTTTTTACCTTTGCACAATGAAGAGCGTGGTGTTTGGAGTGTGAGGGATGCAAGCTCGTGTGTCCCACTTTCCATCTTTATGACCTTGACTCACAGCTTCACCTTTTGTCAGCCCATCTCTTAATTTCGGTCTTCTTTTCATAGAATTGTTCTCAAGACTACTGGAAATTTCGTGTAACTGCTTGGTACATAGTAACCTTTTGGTAGACTGTTGCTATTAGTTACTTAAGTTGTTAGGAAAGAAAAGTAGTATCTTCCATAGAGAAACAGATTTTTCCATGCGTGCCTCTTCCCATCCCTCCCCACCGCTCCCCGCATCCCTTCCTCACTAGAGAGGAGGCTTTTAACCCCCGGGAGGGAGAGAAAGAGGCGCTTTTACTCTTTTAGATCCTAAATTAACAAAGCTGTTAGAGTAATCTGGGGAAAAGACTGTTTGGGCAAACGGGTCTGGAAGATCTGATAGGAGAAGCAGCCTTCCCTTTGTCCACAGAAGCTATCAGTCCTTCCCGACTGGTTAGAGCTGCCCTCTTCCAATCCCCGAACTTGCTCTGCTGATGAAAAAGCTTCCTTCTATCTGATCTGCACACCACTCACCCCCAGAAAGGAGATTCCAACTTCTTTCTCCTGCTCTCCCAAGAAAAATATGACTCTAGACCTTTGAGAGGAGTGCCCTTTCCTGCTGTATCTTTGGAGTGGCACCAATGGTTTCTCTTTTCCCCTCCCTTTGAAAAAAGGATGAAATCTCTTATGCAGAGTCTCTGTCAATAGAAATCAGGAGCATTTGCAGTGTTTCAGTCCCCCCTCCCCACCCCCGTGGAGATAGAGGGATCCTTTTTCTGAGTGCTGATTAGGGGAGGAACAGGAAAGCTGTGCCTGATGCTCTTGAGATTTCCTGTGCTCTCTTCCCCTGTGGAAGAGCAAGGCCCTGTTCATTGTATGGATTTCCCTGCCCCACTTTGAGCTTGTCTGGAGAGCTTGTTAAAAGATCCCTCTTCCTCTGTCCCTCAAGAAGAGGCCCCTTTTCCGAATTGCCTCAGAGATTGGCTACAGTGTTTGAATCTTTGGAAAAGAAAGGCCCTTTCTCAAGGTGAAAGGCCTGTGGGGAACTTCTGAGGTCCCGATCACTATTGTATTGTCCCCTGACACAAGTGTGGCAGCGCCTAGCGTTCTTACTGCTTCATTTCATTAAGAGCAGCCCCTTTGCTTTTGGAATTAACGAGAAGGGAGACCTTCAGACTTGGGATTATTGGGGCACATGGCTTTCTGTTCTGCTGTTTTCTTTGTCTGATTCTTTCTTTTTTCCTTATTCTTCTTTTGCTTAGTGCTGTAAACTTTATACCCCCAGAACTTTTGTTTTGGGGAGTGTTTGAATGACTAAAAGTTGTCACTTGGTCAGGTTTTTAATATTACTATAATAAAGTGTATTCTAATGAGGCTGAGAGCTGCAGTGTTAGTTAATCTTTCACTGGTAGTCTCCCCACCCTCCCCCTGGCTTTTGTCATTTGGTGGGATAGGAATTAACACTTCCAATTGCCTGAAGACACGCTAAAGAACAGCTTTCTATCCTTTTCGTATGTAAAGTGTTCTTAAATTACCTCCTTTGCCCTTGCAGTAGGGATTAGTCTGAATTCCGTACCACTTTGGTTGGCGTCTTTAGGTGCACTGTGCCAAAACAAAGTGAAATAGAGAAGTCTTGGGAATTTTATGGGTTAGCAGGACTCTCTGAGATTATTTTGTTTGACTTGTCCATTTTACATGTGGAAAACAAGCCCAGGAAAGTTCAGTGACACACACTCAAGGCCGTGCTGAGTGTGAGGGGCAGGATAGGGACCCTGTGTCTCCCACCTTGGAGACCAAAACTAGACTACTTCCTAACAGTGACTCTGCCTTTGAAACAGGAAGACTGGGAGATGATTGTTCTTCTCAATTGAAAAATGATTTCTTCTGTTGGAATAATTGTGCTGCCTACTCCCCCAAATGTTAGTCTCCCCCCCGCCCAGGGATAAATCCATCCCCTGAACAATCTAATTCTTATTTGTGTTCACGGTAAAGATGACAAGCCAGTAGCAGTAGGAAAGAGTTGTTTGTGAGTCTATGGTTATTTTTCCCTTGTACCTCAAACTAGGTAATTATCTGATGTCTTCAACCCAGTAGGTTGGTTATAAGTCTGTAGTAAGGATTAAGCCATAAATCTCTGTCTACATTTTATAAGCACATGCTATACTTACTTTATTTCACGTATATTTAAAACTTTAAAAACTTTTATGGTTAAGGGAGAGAGCTAACATTTAAAAAATACTGATAAAAGTAAAGGGATAATACACTTACCAGTTATTTATTGCTTCATATTTGGATCTTGAGATATAATATTTTTTAAAAGTTTAACATGTATTACACACTCATTGTAAAAAAAAGATAGGGACATGTCATTAATAATCCTATCACCCACGGTTGCATTGTTAATATTTGGCTTATAGTTTTAAAAACATTTTTCCTGTATGGATGTAGATATATACTTTACCAAAATAAAATAATCCTATTTTTTAATGTGGGCTTTCCAGGAGGCACAGTGGTGAAGAATCTCCCTGCCAATGCAGGAGATGCAAGAGACACGGGTTCGATCCCTGGTTCAGGAAGATCCCCTGGAGGAGGGTATGGCAACCCACGCCAGTATTATTGCCTGGAAAATTCCCTGAACAGGGGAGCCTGGCGAGCTACAGTCCAGGAGGCTGCAAAGAGTCAGACACCACTGACAACAGATAAACACAGTGTTTATCTAGTTTGATAAGACATCCCAGACAGCTTTCTATGGAGAGGTATATTTCTATAGCATCATTTTTTATTGCTCCATTGAATTCAGAAATTTGAAGGACTCAAATGGTAAAATTTTGTTTCTGCTGTCTTTGAGGCAACAACCAAGTATCTTGATAGATGGAGAGTTTAGTGATATGCGCTGGTGAGCTAAGAGTAATTGTAAAACCACTACTCTAGCTTCTAAATACTACTTCACCTCTGGGGCTTCCTTGTGGCTCAGATGGTAGAGTCTACCTGCAGTGCAGGAGACCCAGGTTCGGTCCCTGGGTCGGGAAGATTCCCTGGAGAAGGAAATGGCAACCCACTCCAGTATTCTTGGCTGGAGAAGCCCATGGATGGAGGAGCCTGGCGGGCTACAGTCCAGTCCGTGGGGTTGCAGAGAGAGACACAGCCGAGCAGCTTCGCTCACTCACTCAGCTTGGAGTTTCAGCTGAGGCACTGAGCTGTTCATGGTGACTCCACTGCACGCACTGCTGAGAGACTTGAGGGGCTGAAGAGAAGGAGGAGGGGTGTCTTTTGCTTGGATAGCCGATGTGCATGGCTCTTTTACAGGTTGAAAAGTCTTAGAATTCTGTCTCTACCAAACACGCGTAACGAGAGCCAGGAGCTTTGTGACATCCGGCTTTTGTATATTGGGAGTCATCTTTTAGTCACCAAGCCTTACAATTCTGGTTCGGTCCACAGCATAGGTGGAGGAGGCAGTGGCACCGCACTCCAGCACTCTTGCCTGGAAAATCCCATGGATGGAGGAGCCTGGTGGGCTGCAGTCCATGAGGTTGCTAAGAGTTGGACACGACTGAGCAACTTCGCTTTCACTTTTCACTTTCATGCATTGGAGAGGGAAATGGCAACCCACTCCAGTGTTCTTGCCTGGAGAATCTCAGGGATGGGGGAGCCTGGTGAGCTGCTGTCTATGGGATCGCACAGAGTCGGCCACGACTGAAGCGACTTAGCAGCAGCAGCCACAGCATAGGTGGGGGCACAGGAAAGATGACAGCAGTTTTTCCTGAGGAATGTTTTGAGCCATTTTGTGTGGTGATCAGTGTTGCCCCTCTTCGATAAAGAGCTGTTTAGTGAGTGCGTGTGCTCGTGCATGATCCTGTGTCCAGAGCAGAATCTTGAGTTAGGACGATGGGGATGGAACAGTGAGATGTGGTGGAGACACAGCTGGCGTTGGGTGCGTGTTTGAGTGCTGACTGCACAGTGTGTGGACGGCCAGACCGTTACCTTTGGGGATTCGTGTCTGAGCTCTAGGGTCAGGTGGTGCCATTACCGAGAGAGGCAGCAGGATCAGAAATAAAAGCATGTAAGGTTACTGAGAACATCTTAACTCATCCTTGAATCTCACAGCTGTTTGCATGGACAATACTCGATTTTTCACTGGGTTGAGTGTGCTCTGTTTTAGGCATGTTGAGTTTGGGGGAGGGGGCTTCCCTGGTGGCTCAGTGGTAAAGAATCCAACTGCCAATGCAGGAGAGTAAGAAAGACATAGCAACCCACTCCAGTGTTCTTGCTGGGGAAATCCTGTGGACAGAAGAGTCTGAGCGAAGTCCATGGGCTTGCAAAAGAGTTGGACACAAGTTAGCAGCTAAACAACAAGTTTTGAGAGGGTGCCATCCTTGTCAATGAAACATAGATCACAACTTGAGAAAAGGTTGAGGCCATGGACAGGTTTCTTTTTTTAAAAAGTCAACTTTATTAAGATATAATTCATATACCACACAATTCACAGTGTAAATTGTACAATTCAGTGGTGTTTGGCATAGTCAGAGTTGTGCAGCCATCACCACACCAGTTTTAGAATACTTCTGTTGTGCACCAAAGCAGCACTGTCCATCAGCAGCCACTCCGTTTGTCCACTTCTTCCAAAAGTTGTTCAGTCCCTCAGTCTTGTCCATCTCTTTGCCACCCCGTGGACTGCAGTACACCAGTCTCCTGTCCTCTACCACCTCCTGGATTTTGTTCAGATTCATGTCCATTGAGTTGGTGATGCCATCCAGCCATCTCATCTTCTGTCATCCCCTTCTCCTCCGCCCTTCAGTCTTTTCCAACATCAGGGTCTTTTCCAGTGAGTGGGCTCTTCGTATCAGGTGGCCAAAGTATTAGAGCTTCGGCTTCAGTCCTTCATGAACATTCAGGGTCGATTTCTTTTAGGATTGACTGGTTTGATCTCCTTGCTGTCCAAGGGACTCTAAAGCCTTCTCCAGCACCACAGTTTGAAAGCAATAAATCTTTGGTGCTCAGCCTTCTTTGTAGTCCGACTCTCACATCCATATGTGAGTACTGGAAAAACCATCGCTTCCAGAAGTAGGCGACCACTAATCCACTTTCCGGCTCTAGATTTGCCTGCTCTGGACATTTTGTGGAAATGAGATCTTATAACAGTGGTCTCTCCTGATGGCTTCCTTTACCTGCATGATGTTTTCAAGGGGCATCTGTGTTGTGTCATGAACCAGCACATTGCGTCTTTTCATAGTCGAGTAAGACTCCGTTGTGGATGGACAACATTTCATCGGCCATTCATCCGTTAATAGACATTTTGAGCTGTTTCTGTTTTCTGGCCCCTGTGAACAGTGCTACAGTGAACATCCACGTACAAGTTTCTGTGCAGTTGTGTGGTTAGAGTGGAGTCGCGGAGTCGTGTAGTTCCTCTGTGCCTAAAGGGACAGTTTGAGTCACCTTCTTGGCAGACAAGCTGCATGAAAAGGCAAGGGCATGAAGAAAGTGAAGCCGGGGAACGCATGTCCAGGGCTGGATTTGAAAAGCCCCACCTGATGGCGGCTGGCAAGACCCACGGAGCCTTCTCCAGCCACAAGACCATCTCCTGCAGTGGGCTTTCCAGTTCTGCGCTCGCTCTTGCGGTCTGTTTGTGATGTGACAGTCAGAAGCTGGATGGTGTCTGGTGAGGTGAAAGGGGAGCTGAACCAAATTAAAATGGAGCACTGCCAGCCTTTTGGGGGAGGGGCCTCAAATAGCAATTCCACTATTATTCCCTTAACCCCCACATATCTACACACACACATTGGCCTAAAATCCAGAGTACCCCTGGAGATATCCAGGAGCTCGTGGAGAAAGGGGAGACTAACTCCAGGAAGGAGGCCTTGTCAGCGCTCTCTGTGGAAGTCTGTGAGCCCTGCCGTGCTCCTGTGCTCAGCAGCCTCTCTCTCCTTGTTTCCCTTTTGGAGTTAAGTCTCTTCTTACATTACCTCAGCCTCATGGGTCGGCCGTCTGCTTTCCTATAATTTCTAGCATTTAAATTAGTGGCGTCACAATGTGCCCTTTCGTTCTGAGTAGGGTTCCTTGAGAACACAGGCGCTCGGCGGATGAGAGCACAGGGGCGTGAATAAACTGTCCCCCATGGGTCGGAAAACCAGGAGAAGGGCAGGATGGCCCACAAGGAGAGCGCCTGTCACCCTCCCCTGCCCCCTTCCTCGGTCCCAGCTCCAGTCCAGGCAGCACAGGCCCGTGGAGGGGACCGTCCATCCCCCTGTCAGCCCAGAGGTGTTCAAGGAGCAGGGTGCTCAGTGATGGGGAGGTGGAGCGTGTGCTTTTGTGGAAGCGATGTGGGTGGGCTCCCTCAGGGAATCGGGGTGCAAATAGAGACAGGGCCCAAAGGCCGCTGGGTCCTAAGGAATTACAGGGTGTCTCAGGGAGTCCCTCCTGCTCAGAAACACAGTTGTGGTCACTGGAGAGAAGCTGAGACCGCTCAGCACAGTGAGAACAGATCTGTAGTTCGCTCTGGGCTTTACTTGATGTAATGTGTTTATTACAGGGAAACGTGGACATTTGGAAGCAGTGGGAGTAGCCTTGTGAAACATCCTTTCTGTGTGCTTTTCGGCCAACGGGATTGGCCGCCAGTACCTCTAGTAAATTCCTGTTCTGAATTCGGAGTTGCCAAACATTTCTCACCTTCTCTGTCCTCCTGTTCAGGGTTAGGGAAAGCATCAAGAATGAAAGCCTGCAGTGTCTCATTTGGTTAACCATTTACGCCTTGGTCAGATAAGTGGATTTTGTGGTGGAAACTGCACACATTTGGTAGACTAAAATGGAAAAGTCCCAGCCAGGAGCCCCGGTTCTGGGGGTACCATTCCCTATCTCTTTGCATCTGTTTTGATTGCTTTAATAATGTAGTATTGTGAACTACTTAAACATACTGATTTTAGCAGATAACCTATGTTTCTGTTGCCCAACAGAAGTGAAATGTGACCTCCACATTAGAAGCCCCAGACATCCCCTCTCCTCCCTTGCATTAACAATGTAATATTTCAGGCATGCGTGCTCACTGTCTCCTCCATGTTTGACTCTCTGGCCCCATGGACTGTAGTCCACCAGGCTCCTCTGTCTATGGATTTCCCAGGCAAGAATGCTGGAGTGGGTCGCCATTCCCTTCTCCAGGCGATCTTCCCAACCCAGGGATTAAACCCATGTATCCTGCATTGGCAGGCGGATTCTGTACCACTGAGCCTCTTGGGAAGCCCCCAACACTTCCGGCAGCTCACTCTCACCCTCCTCAGCTATGGTGTGGGAGCCTACACCGGAAGGACAGCAGCTGCCCTGTTCAGTTCACAGGGCTGTCAGGAAACTCACATGAGCAGTATCTGGGAACGCACTTGGGCAATCTTGAAGTGCTGAGTGGAAGTCAGGAAGGATTCTGCCCCAGAGCTGGGATAGTGCTGTCTGGCTCCAGGCTCTGTGGTGACAATAAAAGAATGGAATTCTGTTTTCTCTGTATGTTCTTCCAAAGAAAATTCTTAATGAAGAGAAGTCAGTCGATCAGATTCTGAGTCCCTCAGTGTATGTTCCTTCAGAAGATTCTTTCTGAGTGCCTGCTAGGTGTGAGGCAGCTCTTCCAGGCAGTGGGGCTGCAGCACTGAATAAAATGGGCAAGGTTCATGACCCGAGAATGAGTGGAAAACCATCTTTACCTTCTAATTTCAAAAATTTCTTTCTTTTTGACCTTGCCTCACAACGTGCAGGGTCTGTTTCTAAAGCAGGGATTGAACCCAGGCCCCAGCAGGGAAAGCTTGGAATCCTAACCACTGGGCCACCAAGGAACTCCCATTTATCTTCTGATTTATTTGGTACATCCGGTCTATCCTTGAGTGCTTAGACAAGTCTTATTCTCATCTACATTTGATCAGATCTCGCTTAAATCCAGCTTTAAATTGAGAATTTATCACAAGGCGGTCTCTGAATTGCGATTAGACAGACGTCTACTAAAGGTTTAAGGTATTTATTTTTCCTCAAACTCAATCTGTTAAGCAGATTTCTTGGTGCCAGATAATGCTGGCATTTGAGATAGAATTTTTGGTGCTTGTTTTAGCCAATTTGAGCTGAGACAGCTTCCTTTTACCCTGCAAGGTTTTAAATTCTTATCCCTTCCTTTGATTTGTGTCAGGGTGAACCGTTTGGTGTAAGAGGCTTGACTCCATATCTGCACCTGCCCCCATGCTGTCATCCGGCGTGGAGACCCAGCCCGTTCCACTTGATTCCTCCATGTCTGCTGAGGTGCAGGAATTATACTCTGAACTCCCAGGGAGTGCCTCCAAAGAGCTTCATGCTGACCCTGAGCCGAGTGCAACTCCAGATGTAAAACCCGGAGCCTCAAGCTCTCATGTAAGTCAGAGTAGGGCTGCGCCCTCGGAGCTGCAGAGGACTCCTGCGGACAGTTGTCGTGAAGAAGCCCCCGAGACCTCGGACCATGGGGGTGAGCCTGGGCAGTGTGGGCTGGTGGACCCCTCAACAGAAGGTCCCGTGGCTCCTGGGAGCCTGGATAGGGAAGCAAAAGCCGAGAGCCTGGAGCAAAAGGTCTTCAGAGATGGAGGGGACCAGGCAGAGGTGGTGAGAGATCCCTGTGAGGGAGCAGTATCCCACAGCTGCTGGAGAACAGCTCCGCCCCGGCCAGGTAAGACGCGAGACTTGGCTCACTCGGCGTCTCTCCAGCTGGACTGACGCTTCACAAGGTGAAGTACAGACGCTCACAGGTGGCTTACAATTCGTTCCTGAAACATTTCCAGAATGTTGATCTTGATGTTAACTTTTTTTCAGTGATCTTTGAAAACGTGTGTCACATCAGACACTTGAAGAGGAGAAGTGCTTATCTCATGAAGAAAGTGTCAGTCCTCTGTAGCAGCTGCTGTGTACGGAATGTTGAGTCTCTTTGTGACAGTTGTGTGGAAGGATGCGTACTGGTTGCTTGTTTCGGTAACATCACGATCAGGACAGAGTGAGGTGTCACAGAAGTGCCTGAGGGAGACGGATGCAGCAAGGGCTTCGCAGGATGGATACCCTCGAGGGGTCTCCGTGTTTCGGAGACACAGAAAGCCCGTTCTTTAATACAGAGTGAGAAGTGGAATCTCTGCTTGGTGTGGCATGAAAAATCCAGTCTCTGTGAGTTTGATATTAGAGTAAGAGAGATTAGTTAGGTGCTGCTGCTGCTGCTAAGTCACTTCAGTCGGGTCCGACCCTGTGAGAACAATGGTTAGTTCCCCCATGGCATACGGGATCTTCCTGGACCAGGAATTGAACCCATGTCTCCCGCGTTTCAGGCAGATTCTTTGCCACTGAGCCACCAAGGAAGCCCTGTGCTTGCTCTTTGTTTTTCTTGGTGCTGAGAGTCACAGGGTTAGATCTGCCTGGCTGAATCTGTTGTGAAAGCTTTAGCCTCAAGATATTCATGCTCAGCACAGGCGCACAAACGTTCTGAATCGTCTGCTGGCTGAAACATGCCAGGGCTCAGTACGTCGTCTGACAGATATGTGGACAGGAGACATCCAGTAAGGATGCACAGTGGCTGGTGATCACTCGAGGTGGGTGACGCTCTTGAGAAACTTGTTATTTAACGGCATGTCCATAAAAGACCTGATCTCGTGTGATTTCCATGACTTCACTTAAGTGAAAGGCTGGTATGCTGTGGGCCAGTTAAGTTTGCTTCATTGTCACCCTGAGAGTCTCTGATCCTGAGGAAGCTTCTCCACAGTGTGAAGGACCTTGCTGTTTGTGTAAAAGAGATCTTGTTGGACAGAGCTAGTTTTCAGTGATTTAAAAGTAAAAAAAATCTGGACTTCACACTCTCAGTAATGAAGCTGATGGCCATAAGCTCTTTTCCAGGTCAGCCAGGACACAGTGATCCCCACATGCCGGCGGTTCTCAGCTCCTGGTGTTAACTGTGTGACGGAGCAGTGCCCGAGGACCGTGTGCGTGCTGCCAGGCCTTAAGGTAGAGCTGGGGCTTCCTCAGTGGCTCAGCGGTGAAGAGTGCCCCTGTGGTGCAGGAGGTGGGGGTTTGATCCCTGGGGTGGGAAGATGCTGTGGAGGAGGAAATGGCAACCCACTCCAGTATTCTTTCCCGGGAAATCCCGTGCACAGAGGAGTCTGACGGGCTGCAGTCCATGCTTGACTAAGCATGCACACAAGGTGAAACTTTCTCAGCATTCTAGCAGTTCTCTTAGGTAATCCCTGTGGGGGGGCTGTCATGAAATGCCTTACCCCGCTCACATAATCGATGCCTTGTCTAAAGTTTCTCTGACTTGAGATCCACAGAGGAACAGTCCTTGTAAACCCTGTAAAGATGATTTAGAGTTCTGTCCCACAGCTCTTACTTCCCAGATGTGCAAGTGTAGGTAACAGGTCCATCTGGAGACTCCATGTCTCACTGATTTTCAGTGTTCTTCACTACACACGCGTGATCACGGCTGTTGCCGTGAGCGTCAAGAAGTGTGGGCTCTCTCGTTTGCTCCATGTGTGGCCCCGCTCCTGTGTGTTCCATGTGTCGGCAGTAGCTCTGCCTGAAGCTGGGACCACCACTGCCGGCAACTCAGGAAGTTCAGGCTTGGAGGAGGTCTGCAGGATCTAGGGCCCAAGGCTCAGAGATACATCAGGCCCCAAGGAACTTTAACCAGCCTGCTTATAAAAGCTGAAGAGCCCGGTATGTGTTCATTTCCCTCCTAAAGATATTTGTGGGTTTTTTGGTTTGTTTTTTTTCTGGCTCTATAGTAACCTCATAGGTATGAACCGGTATTGCATCTTTTCTAGGACTCACAGCCAGCTTTTAACAGGAAATGAGATTACAGATGAACAGTAAGAATGGTTTTCAGTACCCTTCTAAAATCTGCCTAGACTTTGGAGAAGTATGGCAAGCTGATTTTGGTTGAAAGCAGTGGGCGGGAGAGTGACATGTTGGCTGTGGCAGGCTGAGGTGGAGAAGTTGCTGTCAATTTGACAAATTCCACTATGGTGTGACCTTTCTTATTTTACATAGTTTATATAATGCTACAGACTACTGCAGTGATCTCACTTGATTTTGCAAGAGGGATCCACATTAACTTTTATCTTGGAAACAGATTTTGCAAGGAATATTAAGATACGAGTGATCAGCTATGGAGATTTTTAAAAATCTAGATGGTAGAGAGAAATGTTTGGGACTTCACCCCTGGGAATCCTGAGACTGAAGTACATTCGTTGTTGTGCAGTCGCTAAGCTGTGTCTGACTCCTTGCGGCCCCATGAGCTGCAGCACGCCAGGCTTCCCTGTGCTTCATTGTCTCCTGGAGCTTGCTCAAATTCATGTCCATTGAGTCAGTAATACCATCTAACTGTCTCATCCTCTGCAGCCCCTTCTCCTCCTGCCCTCAGTCTTTCCCAGCATCAGGATCTTTTCCAGTGAGTAGGCTGTTCGCATCAGGTGGCCAGAGTTTTGGGACTTGAGCTTCAGCATGAGTCCTTCCAGTGAATAGTCAGGGTTGATTTCCTTTAGGATTGACTGGTTTGATCTCCTTGCAGTCCAGGGGTTCTCAAGACTCTTCTCCAGCACCACAGTTCAAAAGCATCAATTCTTTGCCACTCAGCCTTCTTTGGGCTTCCCCGGTGGCTCAGCTGGTAGAGAATCCGTCTGCAATGCAGGAGGCCCAGGAGACACAGATTCAATCCCTGAATTGGAAAGATCCCCTGGAGGAGGGCATGGCAACCCACTCTGGTATTCTTGCCTGGAGAATCCCACGGACAGGAGCCTGGTGGGCTACAGTCCATAGCGTCACAGTCAGACAGAGCTAAAGCGACTAAGCACACACACACAGCCTTCTTTATGGTCCAGCTCTCACATCTGTACCTGACTACTGGAAAACACTAGCTGATAAGGTATTATGGGAAGAGAACCTCATGTCTGGTAAGTTTTTGCGAGTGTTACATGTTGGGCTGGCCTTAGGGTGGTAGAGTTACACGCAGGACACTTAGGCTGCTCAGCCGCGGCTTCAAGTTGTCTGTTCTGTGCCCTTATCTGCACTTGGGGCCCAGGCTGTTCAAGCTCCCACCTGATCTGGAGGTCGCCCACCACCCTGCTGGCGATGCTTGGGTGTCCCTCACATCCGACCTCAGCCTTACCTGGTCATATCTGATAACCCAGATCAGATCTGAAACTTAAAGCTTTGTAGGGTTTGCAGCCCTTGCGAGGGGAGACTTGTTTTTCCTGACTCAGGACCTTTTCAGAGGTCGGAGAGGGGAGAGGGGAGTCTGTCGCTCTTGGACCCTGCTTCTCCCCTCCCGTTAGGATCGTGCTGCTAACCAGGGAGAAGGGGACGGCCTGAAGCAGTTGGCTTGGGTGTGGGGTCTCCAGCTGAGACCCCTCCTTCGAGCAGCAGGTGTGGAGGAACTGAACTCACCGCAGCCCCACCAGGGCCCCCTCTGGTGAGATCACCAGAGCCCTTGGGAACCTGAGGGGAGCTGCGTGCTGCTGGCGGGAGGTCCGCTCTCACCCTGCAGAGGCTCTTTAGACCCAGAAGAGCTTAGGGCGATCACCCCAGATGACACCGGGGTCTGCTGCTGACAGTCCTGTCAGCTTTCTCACAGGAAGGGATGGCGAGTGTCTAAGGTGTGCTGGGTGGCAAGAGCTTCTGTTGTTCGTGGCACAAGCTGCCTGTGGTCCCCATTTGTAAAACCACCTGTGAGCTCGCTCTAAGCCTCGCGAAGCTGCAGGTGGGCATCCTGAGGCTGGAGCGGAGCTGAGTCTGGGTCCACCCTGGGCTTCTGCTCCAGCACTCAGCCTTGCCTATAGAGTGTTCATCTGAAGAAATACTTGAATAGCATCCAGTCTCACCCCTCAGACACTCAGCCTGAGAACTAGAAGTGTGCAGGGCAGTGTGGTTTGGAGCAAGGGTCAAGGGTTACCACAGGAAAAGGTGCTTTCTTAACCTTTCATTTTTAAATAATTTGAGACTCACAGAAAAGTTGCGGAAGCAATGTGAAGCCCTTCCTGTGGGTCCCCCTCCTGTTAACTTTTCACCACATGTGCTTTTTTCCCTTCTGATCTTAGTTTGTAGTTGCAGATGTGAGGCCTAAATACTTGACTGTGTATTTACTCGCAAACATTGGGCATTCTGTTAGGTGACCGCAGTACACTAATCAAAATCAAGACGTTAACCCTTTTATCGGAAGAGCATATTCACACTGGACCAGTCGGCCCACTGATGTCTTTTAGCAAAAGAAAATCTTTTTTTGGTCTAAGAGAAAAATTCAGGATCACTCGTGGCATTCATCTGTCATGTCTCTCTAGTCTCCTTTAATCTGCAGTGTTTCCTCAGCTCGTGACCTTGACACTTACAGAGGACAGGCCATTTATTTTGTAGCGTTTTCCTCAGCTTGGGTTTGTCAGCTTGGGTTTCCTCGTGATCAGATCGTGGTTGTGCATTTAGCGGGGCAGGAATCCCACAGAAATGGTCGATTCTTCTCCATGCATCCTCTCACAGGCTCGGTGTAGGGGGTGCCTCCTTCCTGGGCAGGGGAACTGCCTGGCCTCTCCAGTGTGGAGGTATCATTTTCCCCTTCACAATTACTGAGTATCTTGTGGGGAGATATTTGAATAATACGTAATTATTTCTGTTTCTCATTCAAACTTTTAGCCAGTAGGTTTAACACCCACTGATGATTTTCCTTGAGGTAATTATCACCAAGCGGTGATTTTCTAGTTCCGTCCTTCCTTCTATGATGAGTAAGAGCTTTCTCCTCTTCCCATTTGCAAATAAATTTGACCCAGCACCATGCTAGAATTTGTACGCTTTGGTCAAGTACAGTGACAGTAAGTTCTGTGGGAGAGAGCTGTTTTGAGTTCGTGCTCCGCCAAAGCATTCATCTCTGAAGTTGCGAGAAAAAGCAAAGGAACAGTCCTGCTTCCTACACGACGCTCCGTGCCGGGCGTCTTCTCTCAGGTCCAGTGGCGATACTTTTCTCCCCCTGTACTTGGCATCACTTGGGTCTTCTGTTTCCACTGCAGAACTTTGCTTAGAGATGAAATGGTTTTGCTTATTGTTTTTTTAAGTGCTATAAAAAAAATTATCAGAAGTTACAACAGTGACTTCACCATCTGTAGATTTAAGTGAGTGTTGTGTCAGTCAGAATCTTGTATTTACCAATTAAATTAGTGTAGGGGAAAATTCTACTCTTTTTTTTTTTTTTTTTTTTTGAACATCAAAAGATTATTGATGTAAAAGAAAACCAGTGGTTAGAACTCCACACTTCCGCTTCAAGGGGCATGAGCTCCACCCCTGGTAGGGAGGAGGAGTACTAAACCCCTCGTGCCTGAGGGTGAGGCAGAAAGAAAAACCAAAAGATTTTTTTAAAAACATCGAAGAAGATGACCAAAAAACCCCCAGATATCCCCAGTTAAGGAATTCAGTGCTTTTGTCTGTATGGGGAGATGCAAGAGTCTGAACTCATGAACTCATTCCTTCGATGCACACCTCAGCTCCCTGAGGTCCGTGTCCTGTGCCTCTCTTCCTGAGTCTCGGGGTGCGCCGTCAAGCATGGTGTGGCTGCAGCAGTTGACTGCTGCCCGGCGGGCATCTGGTTCCTACCCTCAGTTTCCTCAGGGTGATGTGGGAAGTTCAGCCTCTCTGTGCACCGATGCTGGTGCTGAGTCTGATCTCTGGGACAGAGTTTTGCAATAGAAAAGGATAACTTTATTGTTTTGCCAGGCAAAGGGGGACACAGTGGGCTAATGCCCTCAAATCCAAGTGTCCACACTTGGGGAAGACAGTGAGGAGTTTTATAGAAATTGTTCAAAGAGGGCGTGATTAGCTGGTGGACACCCTTCGGAGGTAATTAGGAGTCACATTGTCAACCTTTGGGTCCAACTGGTCTGGGGTCTACATTGAAAAAGAAAAAAATGTAAATCGGTGGGCAGATAAACAGAGGTGAGCCAGAAGGACACTTTGACGTGAGCAGCCGTCGTTGGCTAGTCGACGTCTGCAGCTGGCCAGCGCACTTGGACCCTGTCCTCACCAGGCTCCCCACCACGGTGCCCCTGCCTGTTTTCCTGAAGTCCCTTTTGTCAGTTGTCATTGACGGCGCTCCCCCTTGTCCCCTCCTCCAGTGAACAGGGGTGAAAAGGGAAAGTAGCCCTTGCAGGAAGAAAGAACATGGTTAGGGGCTGAGTGCCATCCAACTTCCTGACAGTTTCCAGTTAGGTTTTCACGTTATTAAGATCACACTGCACCAGTGTGTTTATTGATTCGGAAGACACAAGGTTTTGTTTGGATCTGTCAAGACCTTGGGAAACGTGACTTTTCAAGCTCATATTCTAGAGGAATGGAAGTTTTACTAATAATATGAACTTGAATTTGCGGCCTCCTTCAGTCCCCAGTCCTTGTGGCCACTAGCACATTTCCAGGAGCTTCAGAGAAGCCTCTCAGAGGATCATTGGCGGTGTGAGCTCAGAGTCTCTGGGTCTTCCTTGACCACTGGATTTTCTTACCGCAGGAGGACCTCCAGATGCAGGCAAGTGAAGAACTTTTATGCACGGGCCTCCCTGAAGATGGTCTGAGGAATAAAGGTATCTATTTCTCTCACATCCTTTCCTTTTTCCACTTGTTGCACCATTTTTGTTCCCACTGAGAACATGAGGATTGTAGGACCCCATCTTGCACAAGGGCCTGGTTGTAGCAGCTGTTGGTATTACTGCCCATGGCTATGCTCAGAGGCTCCTGGTGTTACCCAGCGGTGCCTCTTCTGTGACAAGTTTGCTTCCCACTTTTTCTGTAATGAAGCCCCACTGACTATGAGTTGAACCTTAAAGCTAGTGTGGAATCTTCCATTTGACTTTATAAAGCAACACTGCCGTCCAAACGAGTTCACATGGACGGGGCAGGAACCCCTGCCTCACAGGACATCGCACTGTGTTCACCCCGCGTCCACTCCCCATCCCCTTGAGAGTTTGCGAAGCTCATTTCTGTCACCTCATTTGCTCCTCAGGTGTGGCAGTGGCAAAGAGCGCTGCCTGCCAGTGCAGGGGATGCAAGAGACTCCCCTGGAGAAGGGGACGGCAGACTGCTCCAGCCTTCTTGCCTGGAGAGTCCCAGGGACAGGGGAGCCTGTGGGCTACAGTCCAGGGGGTCGCAAAGAGTCAGACGCGACTGAACACGTACACACACTTGCTCCTCAAGACAATGGTGAGATGTGGGCCTCGGAGACACTGCTTCATTGTGATTCATCTGTTGATTGATGAGGGAAGAAACCGAGGCCTAAAAGAGAGTGCTGAGCCAAGATTCTGTGTGCATCTGTCACATAATTAAGATGAACTACGTAGAACAATTAGAGCTGCAAAAAAAAAACACAAAACAGCAAATACGTTTAATCACGTGAACATTTTGTTACTGTGGAACAGCGTCAGATTTGATGATGCTTCTTGGCAGCCTGACAGAAAAGGGGGTGCAGACCATCCCTGTGAGAAAGGACACTTGTCCCAGTTCATCCTCCAGCTTCCTGCTGCTGGAGGTTCTCTCTGTGGCTCAAAGACCCCGCTGTCCTGTGGAGAGTAAAGCTCTGAAGTTGAGGATGGTCATTATCTTCCTGTAATTCACATTTTGGAGGAGTGGAAAGTTGAAAAATGAGCCAGTACCATACTCATTTAAAAGGCAACCAGGAAGTGGTCTAGACATTTGGGGCACTGACTTTTTTTTTTAATTAAGGTATAGCTTACATACAGTGGAATTTACTCGTGTGTGTGTGTGTACACAAACATGCAGTTGTGTAATCACAGCTGTACCGACACAATAAAAAAAAATGGAACATTTCCACCTTGCAGGCTCCTTATCCTCCTCTCTAACTCCTCCAGTCTGTTTTCTTTGTTCAAGATTGTGTGTTGGCTATTATGTGTCCATTGCATTTTCATACGAGTTTTAGGATGTCTGTCAATTTCTGCAAACGTAAGCACCGTTTAAACAGTTATCACATGACTACAAATCCAGGATGTTCAGCCAAGGTCGCGAAACTCCTGTGCTGCTTAAACAGGCATACACCTCACAGAACACATTTCACCCTCCAGTGTGCCTAACTTGCAACAGCTTCCCTCACTTAATTCCTCATTCTGCTGACATCTGAAACATACCTACCAGTCGCCAGGGTCACCATGGGGTGTTCAGTACAGAGTGAGCAGTAAGATCTAATAGCATTTGTTGACGTCACCAAACTGTAGTCATTTATCAGCTCCACAGATATTTACTGAGTGCTGTTATGTACCTGGTATTATGCTAGATAACAGGGAGGTGGAGATAGCAAGTCAGAGGTGATCCTCCCCCTCGTGGAGCTCATGTTCTAGTGGGAACTAGATCTGTAGGTTGATTTGCGTCTTGCTTTGTCTGTCAGTGCAGGCGTCCTGATATATGCAGGCAGCATACGTACAGGCATACACACATATTTACCTCTATGTGAACAGCTTTGGGAGAGGGACAAAAAGTCTTTTGTAGATTAACAGGTTGGGGGAACTTCTTTATACTACATCCTGTGCCTAGAGTTTCAGAGAACTTCTGGGAAGTAAAACTCCTTCATGAGTTACATTTACATCTTAGGTATTGTGTGTGTGTGTATGTTGTAATGTTTCATAATGAAAAATTTCTCACTCAGAAGTGAAAAGGAGAACATAACTAAATCCCTGTGAACCTGTCTCTCACCTTCAATTATTACCAACTCATGACCGACCCTGTAGGGAGGCAAGCCTTGCAGGTAATTGGGTTCAAGACTGATATTCCACTTACAGATTAATCTCTTTTACTTAAGCCTTTATGTGTTACTATTCTATTTCAAAGATAATTTTATTTATTCGAGTATTAAGATGGTCATTTTGTAACATAAGCTATTTTAATGTGAGTCTGCTTTATAAATGCTTTAGGATGAAAGCTTCCTAAGACTGAATTAAGCATATGTCTCCCATTATCGTCATTTGTCCAGCTAGGTCAGTGTGTTTCAGTAAGTAACACATTTAAAGAAAGAATTTGTTCAGAATAGACTGTTTCTTTCAGGTACTCTTTTGGCTCTCTGTCATATTTTGCAAAGAACAAAGCCAGTGGTTGCTGTAGCACTAACTTTGCAGTTCTCTTTTGGAGTTGTTGTTTTTGTTGTGTGATTAAATTTATGAAGTTAGAGCAAATGATTACACATTAATTCAGATTTATTTCTCTTGTGCAGAAGGAAATGTACAAATCACAGCTGAAACTCTTCTGACATCTACTGAGGAAGTCCAAGTTATGAAGGTCCATGGAACTAAGGTGGACAATAACAAAGGACTCGAGAATGGCTGTGTGAGTCAGGGTCTCTCGGCTGGGTGCCGTGGACACTCAGAGACAGACAAAATCATGGCCAGTGCTGAGGTCTCAGAGTCCAGCACCTTAGTTTCCCTAGAGCCTTTAAGCATTGTGGACCCTGGATTAACAGAAGCAACTCCAAAAGAAAAAGAATGTGAAGAAATAAGAACTTATCCTTCTTGGTTGTCATTGTTACCAGGGAGCAGTGCTGTTTCCAAAGCAGACAGCAGGGAGGAAGAGTTGTGTAAATTAAACCTTGTCTGTGAAGCCGACGACAATCACCAGCAGGTCCCTGGGCACCATAGTGAGAGACACAGTTCTGCACGTGACAGTCCCAAAGCCACGAGAAAGGTGGTGATAACAGAACCCTCAGAAGAGAATTCTAAAGTTTCCCATTTCCCATCAGGCTTATCCGGTCCAGGATCCAGAACAACGTCCTCAGAAGAGTGTGCTCTTGAAGGTGATGGCTTGCCAAAGGGATCCGCTGAAAAGACGCACAATTCCTGTTTGGATGGCAATGGTCAAAGCCAGAACTTGTCTTCTAGAGAAGAACACAAACAGCCTTTGAACCCTAGAAGTGAAAGAGAACTCTTCCTTGTTAACGCCAGGCAACCAGGAGAGGATTCTAGTCGTCACTGTTCTGGAAAAAAAGAGACTACTGTCTTCCCCAAAGAAAATGCCCACGATCACTACTGCCCTCGAGGCAGTCCCCATATAGGCTGCTCCAGTTCCTTCATACCCAATTCTTTTACTAAAGCTGTGGAAGGAATGCTTGAAAAAAGTGATTTGAAAATCACTTTAGACGTTCATGGTAGCTTGGCAAACGATGAGGACCACAGAGGAACTTTTGCTGAAATGAGCCATCCAGGCACAGACTCTGAAGGGAGTCATTTTCCCTCCTCAATGCAGATTGAAGAACCAGAACGGACAGCTACCCTAGAGCCCAGTGTGCTGACTGAGAAGACTCACAGTAAAGACTGTGACTCCTTAGTCCGTACCCAGAGAAATCTAGAAGGCAGACCCCAGTTAAATGAAGCCTCACCTAAAGGATTTTTAATTGAAGGGAAATCCCTTGTGAGTTTAACGCCAGAGCACCAGATAAATTCTATAAATGAGATGTCTAAGCCCAAGAAAGACATTACGCCATTGCTACCATCCCTAGAACTTGATGACAGGCCTGAGTCAGAAATAGCCATACAAAATGCCCAGGACCATGGCCCACATTTAGGTAAACAGAGCACCGCCTGGGAGGTGAATAAATTTCCTCATGACAGCAAGCTGGTTGTGAACAAAACAGGAAGTGAATGTGTTTTAAATCAAGTGTCCCTTAATCCTGAAACCCACACAGAGTTGCCAACCGACAAAGAGATGCCTGTAACAGTGAGCGGGGGTTCCCGCCAGAGCCAGCGCCTTCCATCAGAGGATGGTGCAGGTGTTGCTGCCAGAACCCACCCCGTTCCTGTGAAAACAAAGACCGAAGACATCTCTCCACCAAGTGACGGAACCCGTGGTGCCTCTTCAGACAGCCCCACCTTACACAACAGACCAGAAAGCCTAGAGAGAAAGACCGAAGCAGCCGATTCGGGAGCAGGTAGTCTGCATTCTGGACTTCCCTCAGATAAGAGCAAAGTGGCAGCCTTGCCTGTAGAGGTCTCAGTCCGGGAACGTCAGTGCGTTCCATCTCGGGATCTCTCTAGCTGCCCTTGTGTGACGAAAAACGTCCCAGAGGAGAGCAGGTGTGCTGCCCTGGAGCCCAGCAGAACGACCCTGGGTGTCGAGAACTGTCTGTTAACCAAGTATGAAGATACCTGTCAGCATATTGATCACCACTCCCAAGGGAGAGACAGCTCTGTGGAAAGCTGCAGCTGCAGAAAGAATTGTGCATCAGAGGAAAGTGAGCCAGGTGAGGGAGAAACTGAAGGCAGCCTTCCCAGAGGTGAGGCCAGAGATGAAACGATGGCAGGCACATTAAACAGTGACGCTCCAGACCAAACCACCCGACTATGTGAGGAAGGACCAGAGGGAAAAGAACAGGCCACGCCCAAAGAGACCGTGTTCTGTCGACGTGACGTTTCTGCTTGTGTCGCACAAGAATTAAACCAACCCACAAGCATGCCAAGTCCTGAGAAATTGTTTGGCCAGTTTCCTCCCGTGATGTTCTCTGGTGTTAAGAACGTGAACCAAGCAGCTGAAACTCCCAAGCAGAAGGCAGATGACACCCTCGGCTCCCAGGGTGACCCAGGCAGACCCAGTGAATGCAGAGGTGAAGGTAACCCAGCTGAGGAGACACTCGGCTGTGACCAGTGCGAGTCGCCCACAGAGCCTGACAGAGAGGCGAGCCTCAGCCTGAAGGCTCCACCCGTTGGTTCAGGCAGTAACAGTTCAGCATCTGGCAGGAGCCCCAAGAAAGGGGGCTGTGGGAGGACTTCTGATTGTGGGGAACCCACAGATGGGACAGCACATATGGTCTCCATAGGCTGTAGTAATGAGCCCACAGAAGGCATTCTGGATGGAAGGGTTTCTGGTACTCTCACTGGGGGTGCAAGGCACACCAGGGCGATGTCGCTGGAAGCCTCAGGGAGTACGCTGTCCCAGAGGGGAGCGCCTGTTGCTGCATTTATAGGAATGATTGACCAGGAGTCGGATTTCCAAGATGCTGCTGCTTCTACATCAGACTGTCTCAGTATTAAAAAATCATGTGAAGAGAAAGCATGGAGACCCGTAGAAGACTGTGAAATGGAAGTGTGTCCAGACCCTTGTGTGCCTGACACAGGGTCTGTCACAGATCATGAACCAGATGTAAGAGTATTGGGTAAAATAAATATGTCTTTAAATTACATTCATCATGAAGAGCAAGTTAAAGAAGCATCTCTGAGAGAAACACAAGGAAAAATTGAAGGATCAAGACTAGAAATAAACCCTGAGCAAGACAAAGAAAATACCATTGGAATTTCTTCAGTAGAGTTGACATCTTCTGGACACCACGTAAACTCTGTCCCCTTGAGAAGCCCGAAATCCACCGAGATAATGCCTTTGCACCCATTGTCTCAAAAAAAATCAGGAACAATTATTAATAGTGAAGAAACTGACCTCCAAAACCTTTTTAAGCCAATAGACAGTGAAATGCCTTGTGAGAATAAGAACAACAAAGTCCTGCCTGAGATGGAAGGCGGAGCACCAAGGAGTGAGAGTGAGCCTAGCAGAGAAAGCAGCGCAGCCATCAGGGCGGAAAGCTCGCCTTTGACACTAGCAGCAGAATCTAATGTGAAGGGAGAAGACACTGCCGAACAGCAGAGGGGCCCGTGGGGTCAGTTTCCTACTGGGGAGGAGTCTCAAGAGATGGCGATCAGGGAAGGCGGTCTCGCTGACGACCCGAGCCAGGCCTCTCAGACGCACCTTAAAGCTCCGAGGGTGCCGGCTGACTCGGAGAAACGACCAAGCCAGAAGGTTCTGAGCCACAAGGAAGAGGAGCAGGCATGCCAGAAAGAAGCACACACGCTGTTGGGGCAGTGCGCAGCATCTCATACGTTGTCGGATGAGGGGCAGAGTCAGAGCCCACCTCAGGGTGGCAAAGATGAGCCCGCCTCAGAGCCGGAAGTCACTTCTGCAAAGCCGGCCGTCGGGCCTCAGAAGCCCATAGACCTGAAGGAGGAAAGCTCGTGTCACCCACTGAGAAAGGACACGGAGTCATGCACGTGCCCCGGCTCCCGCACTGCCCCTCGGCGGCGCGCTCGAGACCCCAGCTCCGCCCGGCGGGAGGCCTTCCACGGTGCCTTTGGGAACACTTCTCACCGGAAGGGGGCGCTGCCCTTAAAGAGGCAGCCCCCCCGAACCTGCAAGAAAGTCTCCTGCCAGGAGCTGGTCTCTGTGGGGAGGAAAAGCAGTAGAATTGCACGTTCTGCTTTCCTAAAGAGCTCCTCTGAGACCATCCCCACGAAAGCACACAGGTTTCTCGCTTCCCATGCCATGTCTGTACTTGTGCGCCCAGAGCCCGAAACAGCCCCTGCCAGAAGCCTTGTGAGCCACGTACCAAAGCCAAAGGCCAACCCGGGCCCACCCTCAGGCGGCCTGAATGTGCGGATGCCTACCAAAGAATTGGCCTTACTCAGCAAGCTGTCTATCCTTGCCTCCAGACTGGCCCCCGCTGCCAGGACCCAGAAGCTGCGGTCCCGGCGGTGCTCCTCGGACTTTCTCCCCGTGGCTAAAAGCTACAAGCAACTCCGATACCGGAGGCTCCTGGACGGCTTCTCCTGCAGCACGACGCAGCTGAACCCGTGTCTGGCAGCTGGTGGCTGGGACAGGAGGCCTAACAGTAAACCCCTGACGCTTTATTCGCTCGAAACTGTCAAAATGAGCTTCATAGATGTGAGTGACAAGATGCAATCGCTGCTGTTCGGTTCTGAAACTTTCCCGGTGTCCTTCCATGTGAAGCTGGGCCCTGAGCGCGTGGCCGAGTCCCCCAGGACTTTCCCCGAGCACTGTGCGCCTGCGAGACTCGCCTTAGGAGAGGCCCACTGGGGCCGTTCTCCACCTCCCAAGTGGACCTTCTCCTTCTTCCTGGCCCATGGCTGCCCTGGAATGGCCACGTCCAGGGAAGACCCTGGCCTCTGCAGCCAGGCAGGCGCCCAGCCTCCAGTTCCCCTCCAGGACCACAGGGCCACCGCCCTAGTCCAGACCAGAGCGGGCTGTTCCGTCCTCGGCCTCCACACGCTCTTAGCACTCTGCTCCCCGGGATGCTACCGGATCTGGACGAAGAAACGGAGCTGCGCCAGCCACACGCCTGCCATGCAGAGGCTCTTCATGACCCAGTTAACACAGGGCCTCAAAGGGCTGCGGTCTCCCGCCTCCATAGCTGACAAGATCTTCTGTTCCCTGCCCTACTCGGTGGGCCGGGTGCTGTCCATCTGGAGCCAGCATGGGCCTTCCGCCTGCCCCTTGGAGATCTCTGCCCTTCCGCCCTCTCACAGCAAGCGGCAGTCACCTCTGGGCGCTGTGAGCAGGTAAACTCCATGCCCTGTCCTTTGCTGAAGTCCCGTGTTTGCATCCTCTCACTGGGGAGAGGGGAGGGCTCTCCTAAAGCCAGAAGGCTCAGAGGCTGTGTCTGCATTGCCTGTTTATTGCCAGATCTCTGCTGAGAAAGTGCAGCAGTAATTCTGAAGTGCGGGCCCCTCAAATTTTCCTGAAGGATCTGGATTTCCTGCAGAACCCTTTATTTGGTACCTTCCTTCATTCTGTTGGTTTATTTCTATGAACCATTAAATCTTAAATCTCTCCTTTTCTTCTCTTGCCCTCTTCTTGCCAAGAACAAATCACACTGTGAGTTAAAGACTGTAAGTGGTGACTTGTGACTTGCACCTATGATCTGTTCACAGCTGTTACACTCAGTGTTTGGTGTGTAAAGGATACAGAAGTACTTTTAAAATTAATTAGTTATGCAGGCAAACACCCAGTCTGTTTATAAGCCTACCTCTGTTTCTTTTTGGAGCAGAGGAACTTCAAAGATTTTCATGTACATGTTATAGCTATAGAATTCATAGACTTTATGAACTGGGAAAGAGTTCTTGTGGTTTGACCACTGAGAACAGTTGAAAATAATTTCACCAATATCAGTTTGCCTTCTAATCTCTCTCTGCCTTTCCATTTAAGTCAGGACACAGCCCTCCTGTGAGCCCACCTCCATTCCAGTGATGGGCATGGATATGTAATTTCTGTGCCCTGGAGGCAGGTTTTTGTCTCTGTGGGTAGATGGACACTTCGTAGGTCTTCCCTGGGCTCTGACTGAGCATCCTTCCAAACCTGCGGGGCCCCACAGCCTTTCCCACCATCCTGCCGCCCAAACCTGTCACTCTTTATTTTTGCTCCACTTCAGCCACACCGTGTTACCGTCCATGCCTCTTCCGGGCCTGGAAGCTGCTTACAGTGCCGGCGGCAGTCACGTGAGGTGAGGGCTTGTGGAGGGAGGGAGACATGGGGGTGGGGGGGGTACTCTAGCAGCTGCTGTGGGTTGAGCTCGGTGCAGTTCTGGCCTCTTGTTCTCCTTCTAAGCCTGATGTGCGTCTCAGGTGCACAGGCAGAAGTTCAGCCCCAGGACTGTGTAAAGTTGTGTGATCAGTCCCATTTACTGAAAACATGAAAAAAGTCAGAATCGGGAGCCAGCTCATTGTACCGCAAGTCCCCTCAAGATACATCTCAGGCCTTGAGCTGGTTTCAGTGCGCGGATGCTGTTGATCATACCCAAGCACAATTCGTTTGTTCAGTTCCCTAAATGTCTTCTTCCTGCAAGAACTCCTTGCCTTTTCTCACTTTTTTCCTTACTCACTGCATCTTCCAAGTCTCCTTGTTCCACCCCAGGGAACTGGGTTGACCACATTCTTGTACTTTATCACACATGCAGACACAGGCGTGTCCAGAAGCAACATGGGGACAGCCTTACGGGAATGTCACTTGGTGCCGACGTGGAAGGTGAACCTGCCCCACATTTGCTTCTTTGTCTCTCTCTCTGCGGTGCCAGGCTAGAGCCTCCATTCCCTGCCTTGGTACCAAAGTCTCACCTGGTAACAGACTCAGCCGTCAGCAAGCTCCTGTTCTCAGCCTCCGAGTTCCCGGTTCCTGGGTTTGACGAGCTGGACGGTGTGACAGCCGCCTGCCCCCGACCACAGGGCAGCACTCCAGACCAGAAAGAGGTAAACTTGGTGCAGTGGGCTCGGGCGGCAGAGGCGCCTCAGCTCCCGTGACAGGTGCAGACAGCCCCCCAGGTCTCCTTACTGCCACCTGTAGCTTCAGCCCAGTGCCGGATGTCATCAGGACAGGGGCTCTTCCGTTGGCCACTACAGGGTGCCTGGGATCTCTTCATCCTCGTTGCTCTCCAGACCCTTTTCTTAATGACGCATATAACAACATTCAGAGAATTGAAGTACGGAGCAGGGGGCTTCACACAGGCAGAGATGAGTGAATGATGCTGTGCTCATTATTAGCATCCACTGTCTCCAACAGTTTTAAACTTGTGTGTTGATCATCTCAGTATCTGAGCTGCATGCACAGTGACATGAAGGGGGCAGTTGCTGAAAATGCTGTTGGGAGGAGTGGTTGGGGAAGCTCTCTCATAAAACTGCTTCCTGAAGCCACCTGTACACTGAGGAAGCAGTGTGGTGAGTGTCAACAAAGGGGCCTCTGTGTATTTAGAATGACTTACAACCTGACTGTCTTTCTTAAAAATAGGCTGAGCTGGAGAAGAGGCCGAAGAAAGTCTCACAGATTCGCATCCGGAAAACCATTCCTAAGCCAGACCCTAACCTCACGCCCATGGGCCTTCCTCGACCCAAAAGGTGAGCACCTTTTCTAACACACACGGATGTACTTTTCTGGAAATTGTTTAGTATAATATAATGGCCTTTTCAATGATCATATTGAGCTTCTGTTATATCAATACTTCTAGGAATTTATCCAGAAGAATTTCACCAGTACTGTGGCCAGAGATTTGTGCGCAGGGTTCTGGGTCACTTCCTGAGCTCTCTGTGCCAGGTCCCTCTGTGTTTACAATCCCAGTGCCTCCTCCAGGGGTGCTGGGAAGTCAGCACTGCCGTTTTCCCCAGGCTTAGGTGCCGGTGCCAGGGCTCAGTGGCTGAGAGACCTGTGTTATGCCGGAACTTCTGTCCTGGCCCTGGTGGCTCCTATCCCCACAGGTCTCACCCAGCCGCACAGCCCAGACTCATGACATTCTGCACGCAGAACGGGAAAGCGACCCACAAGTTATAAGAGAAGTTGTCTTTTTTGTCTTTTTTTTTTTTTTTTAATTAAGAAAATGGTAGTTCTGTGTTATGGTACAGAGATGATTTTAAAATTTGAAAATTTTGGATTCTAAAGATTTTTGTGACAGAGATGATTGCTCATCCCCAAAGAGTGAAGTGGAAAAAAAACGATTACTAAATTATGTATTGGGCATGATTCCAGATTGTGTATTTGACATGATTGGTGTTTGGGGATGATGTGTATTACATACATGTGCTTCCCAGGTGGTGCTAGTGGTAAAGAGTCCGCTTGCTAATGCAGGAGACACATGAGACCTGGGTTCGATCCCTGGGTCGGGAAGATCCCATGGAGAAGGGAATGGCAACCCACTCCAGGATTCTTGCCTGTAAAATGCCATGGACAGAGGAACCTGGTGGGCTGCAGTGCTTGGGGTCACAAAGAACCTGGTGGGCTGCAGTGCTTGGGGTCACAAAGAGTGGGACACGACTGTGTGCACGTGCTCACACGCATGTACACACAATGAAGAGAGACACGTTTTAAAAGATACCTAGTTACGTTTCCTTTGTGATGGATTTCATGCGTTCATTTCTCATTGGCGAATGGAAGCCTGTGTCCCTTGACTAACCCAAAGTAAGTTGTTTCACCCTCCTGAACATCAAGGACCTACCTGTAAAAGGTAAATAAGAATTCCCAATATTTAAAATTGTTGTACAGTCCAGTTGAAAAAAAAATGTCTATTTTATTGCTTCACACAACACAGATGTGACAGGTAACTATTACATGATTGCTGTGCCACTTTGCCCACTTGGTTTTATCTTAATGTGTTGTATTCTACAGTTCTTTTACTGATCATCCTACGATGTCTTTTCAAGATAAATTTTTTAAGTATTTCAGACATCCTGTGTTGAATAGTACTTTTTACTAGAATAAAATAGGGTTCAGAATCATGGTATTCTACCTTGAATTTTTTGGTAGATATAAGTTCTAGAAAACCTTATTCAGATAAGTAGTGGGAGTGGAGAGAGTTTTAATGGAACAATGACATTCAACCCTTTCAAGTCCTGACAAGTAGTATTAAACAAAAACTGAGTGATCTATAATGATTTATCACTTAATTTTTTTTTTGAAAGCAAAGAATTGAAAAGTGCTGACTCCCTTGGGTGCTGTCACCCAGGCTTTGCAGGTAGGCAGTATCTCGGTTTGTGGGACGTGACCCAGGAGGATCTGACCAGTGTCAGATGGCTAACAAATTACATGCTACTTTGTCACTTAGAGGTACTTTATTTAATCCTATATAATGAGTGAGGTTGAAAACTAGCATCTTCAATAAGTCTTTACCAAAGACATTTTGATTAAGATGCTTTTATTACTTCAAGTACACTTTTATGTCTTGAAGATGCTGATTTAGTGCCTTAAACTTATGGAACATTTTTGACATGTAACTTAATTAGCAAAGGCATATTTTATTTTTCAAGCCCATCAGCCGGATCAATCTTACTTCCTTACTTTTCTGTTTTCCAATTCAAATGTAGTCGTCCCTCAGTATCCTCGGGGAAGTGGTTACAAGCGCTCCCACGGATACCAAAATCCACGGATGCCCAAGTCTCTTATATGAAATGGCACAGTGCCACAAATACTGTCTCCCCTCCATGCCCAGGGCTATGAAACAATAAGTATGTTAATATTCACCTTCAAGAGAACCATACAGACCATTGAGAAGTAAACTATGGAACACATCTTGTAGACTTCTGAGTCATAAGACAAAGTTTAAATTTATGTATAAGAATTTTCTGTTATTGAATTTATAATAAAGCAATGTGATTTGTAGCTAAAATAATAAATTATGAAGAGAGTACTGTATAACAAAGCACGATGTTGCTTTAGTACATGTGTGCACATGCACGAATCAAACTGTGATTAGACTTTTAGGAACAACTAATCGTGGGGGAAAAAAGAGATCCATTAATTAATATAAAATCTCATGATCACTTCAATGTAGGGTACAAGTGTATCACTGCAAACCAGTTGTCATGGCAGCTTATCATATAATTTTTGTTGTTAACAGAAAGTAGAAGTTGTATTTTATAAGATGAAGATTGACTAATTGACTTAAATGTTTCTGTATAAGATTTGATTAAAGTTCTTCTAAGTTTTATATACTTTATCTTCAAAAGTTTGATAGTCCCAGTAAACATTTCAGTTACTTTTTTTTTTAAAGAAGAAGAATCAACTATTAAGTCCAGTTTTTCTAAGTGATAACAGACTGAGTGTTGAGAATAGTTTGAAAAAGACATTGTGTACAGTTAAGCTATTTTTGGCGTTTGAAACTCTCTTTCTTAAATAGTTGTTGTCTGATGATAGTCAGGAGGTGAATGAAACAAAGTCCCTCTGAGAGCTCCATTCCACACTGAATCTGAAATCCAGATATCCTTATACCAGGCCAGGTCTCCTCTCAATGAAGCCACTACATGGAACCTTGTGTGAAGTGGGGAGAGACACGTCCAAGACAAGTTTACAATGACTTCATTAATCTCTAAAGAGGGGTTGGTGAGATCAGTGATTTGATTCTGATACTAAGGCAGAATTCAGGGTGGATGGGACTGTTTGGGAAGAATTTGTGGGAAGTTATGCATGAGCATACGGACACTTCTAGATGAGTCATGAGCAGGAGATTAGAGTTCAGGAGGTTGATTACGCTGGAGCTGAGTTCCCGTGTGCTCTCTTGAAAGTTTTCCAGTATGCCGGTACGAGGACCCGAGGTCTAGCAGAGCCTGAGGGGTTTTACCTTAGTATCACATATCAGTCTGAGTCCATTCAGGAGATGGAAACTGCATGGTATGTTAAACAGGGCAAGTTTAATATTAAAGTGTTAAACTGTTAATACAACAGAAGAGGAACCGTAGAGGTGTACAGAGAATTTTCTCTGGTTGCGGGGAGCTACTCTTGGTTGCAATGGGCAGGCTTCTCGTTGCCTGGGCTTTTCTTCTTGTGGAGCACAGGCTCCAGCTTGGGCTCAGTAGTTGCAGTTCCTGGGCTCCAGAGCACAGGCTCAGTAGTTTTGACACATCAGCTTAGTTGCTCTGCACCATGTAGGATCTTCTTGGACCAGGGATCGAACCTATGCCTCCTGCATTGGCAGGCAATTCTTTATTACTGAGCCACCAGGGAAGTGCCCCGTACAGAGAATTCTGAAGGGCATCTTAGGGCCCTCGCCTCAACTGGAGTCTGATTTTGTTGCAGAAGGTATGGTTGCAGCCATCAGATGGCTGGGTTGCTAATACTGGAGCTGGGTGAGCAGGAAACAACAGCAGCCTTGTGGGACCCGAGATGAGGCTGGAGGGCTACACCCAGGGTGTTGGGGTGCTGCTGCAGTTGCGTGGCCTGCAGTGGGGGATGGTTGCTCCAGGGGAGTCACAGGAAATGACCCCCAGGAAGTTGGGGTCCCACCATGGGCTTCTGTCCCTGAATGCTTTATCTGTGGTGTGGTGGTCACCAAACTAGTGCTGCAGGGGTCCTCGGAGGCTGCACACTCTGGCTGTTCAGCTGGGGCTGAGCCCCTCCAAGTGTCCCCATCTATTTCCACCCCAGACACCCCAATACACAAACACCCACGATGGACCATGTGGCAGGGGCAAGGAAAAAAGCTCCCTTCCTCCTCCAGTGTTCCTCTGGTGCCTTCTTTTGCCAAAGTCCAGCACTGTGTTCACTGTGGCAAAGAAATGTGTAAGGAGGCCAAGATTCCATTATCACAGAGCAGGCACCGAGAGCACGTTCTGAGCTGAGAAGCAGTAATTTAGTAACTGGTACATTCCAGTAAACAAAATGTAAAGTGAATACACTTGACCAAGCTCTGTAGTTGTAGGAAGAGATAGGAATGAACGGGAAGCCGTGTGTGTAACATAGGCACAGAACTAAAGCATGAGTAGCCTGGAAAGTTCAGCAAACAAGTGAAAGGAAAGAGTGCTAGTCTTCGGACTTCCTGGTGATCCAGTGGTAAAGAGTCTGCTGCCAGTGCATGGGACATGGGTTCGATCTCTGGTCCAGGAAGATTCTACTTACTGTGGAGCAACTAAGCCTGCAAACGGCAACTGCTGAAGCTTGCATACCCTAGAGCCTGCGTACCACAGCTGCTAAGTATGAGTGCCTAGAGCCTGTGCTCTGCAATAAGCCACCGAAATGAGAAGCCCATGCAACACAATGGAGAGTAGCCCTCACTCGCTGCAACTGGAGAAAGCCCGAGCAAGGCCCAGCCCAGCCAAAAACAAGTAAATGGAAAAAAAAGAATATAGTCTTAAGAGATCTTAAAATATGTTGTAAAATCTCAGCAATTTAAACAACATGATGCCAGGACTTGCCTGGTAGCACAGTGGCTAAGAGTCTGCCTGCTAACACAGGGGACATGGATTCAGTCTCTGATCCAGAAAGATCCCACATGGTGCAGAGCAGCTAACTAAGCCCGTTCGTCACAACTACTGAGCCCCCGCTCTAGAGCCTGCAAGCCATAACTACCGAAGCCCACATGCCCTGGAGCCCATGCTCCACAAAGGAAGCCGCCGCAGTTAGGAGCCTGCGCACTGCAGCGAAGGGTAGCCCCCGCTCACTGCAGTTAGAGGAAGCCCAAGTGCAGCAGCGAAGACCCATCACAGCTAACAGTAAAGCTGTGTATATGGTAAAGAACCTGCCTGCATGTTGATGAATAGCAGAAACCAACACAATGTTGTAAAGCAGTTATCCTTCAACTAAAAATAAATTAAAAGAAAAAAGAACCTGCCTGCCATTGTAGGAAATGCAAGGGACCAGGATTCAATCCCTGAGTCGGAAAGATCCCCTGGAATAGGAAGTGGCAGCCCACGCCAGCGTTCTGGCCTGGAAACTTTCATGGACAGAGGAGCCTGGTGGACAGCGTCCATGGGGTCACAAAAGAGTCAGACACGACTGAGCGACCAAACACACATGTACATTTCAAAAAATAGATAAGTATGACAGAATGGAGAGCGAAACAACGTGATGCCAGAGGATTAACATACAGGCTCGTAAAACAAAGATGGGAGTCCATAAATAGACACAAATACATAGAGAAG
The DNA here is from genome assembly GCF_014754425.2 of Oryx dammah. Taxonomy (NCBI): domain Eukaryota; kingdom Metazoa; phylum Chordata; class Mammalia; order Artiodactyla; family Bovidae; genus Oryx; species Oryx dammah. Next base: position 69,407,575 of record NW_024070196.1, on the reverse strand, counting down.
TTTACTACGTAACAAAGGCGTCCCCTCAAATCAGTGGTGTAAAGATGGGCTAATCAGTAAAGTGCTACTGGGACAGCTGGGCAGCCATTCTAAGAATAATAAAGCTGGGTCTCTATCTTAGACCTCTCACCAGAATATATTCCACATGAAATCAAGACTTAAATGTGAAAAAAAGAATACTTGAAGAAACCATAGGAAATGATTAACTATAACAAAATTCAGAGTCAAAATAAAAATCTGAATAAGAAACCATAGGAAATGATTAACTATAACAAAATTCAGAGTCAAAAATCTGAATAAGCTATTTCATGAAAATCTTATCTTTCCTGCTGAGGAAAAAATAAATAAGCTATAAACAAAGACAAAACACAAACTCGTATATACAGGGGAATATTAGCCATAAAAAGGAACACATTTGAGTCAGTTCTGATGAGGTGGATGAACCTAGAATCTGTCATACAGAGTGAAGTAAGTCAGAAAGAGAAAAACAGATATCGAATTTTAACGCATGTATGTGGAATCCAGGAAGATGGTGCTGATGAACCTATTTGCAGGGCAGCAATGGAGACAAAGATATAGAGGACAGACGACATGGCAGGGAGGAGAGCCCAGAGTTCCAAAGGCAGAAAGATGATCTTAAAAGAAGCCAGGAAACTTTGTAGGTGTAGACACCAAAATCTTCAAATACTAGCAAACTGAATCCAGCAATGTCTTTGAAAAAATGATTATGCCCGTGACCAAGTGGGTGTTACCCCGGAAATGCAGAGTTAGTTGAACACAGGAGATCAATCCGTGTAGTATACCATATTAATAGAATAAAGGAAATTTAACGAAGAGAATAAAGAGATAACATGGTTAGCTCATTAGATGCATAATTACAAAATCAAAAGGCAACATAGAATACTGCTCAGCAATTTAAACAACATGATGCCAGGACTTGCCTGGTAGCACAGTGGCTAAGAGTCTGCCTGCTAACACAGGGGACATGGATTCAGTCTCTGATCCAGAAAGATCCCACTTGTTGCAGAGCAGCTAACTAAGCCCGTTCACCACAACTACTGAGCCCCCGCTCTAGAGCCTGCAAGCCATGACTACCGAAGCCCACATGCCCTGGAGCCCATGCTCCACAAAGGAAGCCGCCGCAGTTAGGAGCCTGCGCACTGCAGCGAAGGGTAGCCCCCGCTCACTGCAGTTAGAGGAAGCCCAAGTGCATTGGGACAGTATCGATTAGACTCAGAACTTCCAGGGACCTTGTGTTGTTTGAGAGAATGGTACAAATATTACTGCACTTCAGTTTCTAAGTTAAATATGCTAATCAAAATTCTTGCAACCGCTGAAAGAATAGAAGTCGTATAATTTTCAAGCCAGGAGGGGAGGATAAAAAAGAGAGCAGTCAGTCAAAGAGAAGAAACATTGAAAAAGTAGGAAAAAAAGAAGCTGTAAGCTAAGATAATAGGTACAGGTCCAGTTATATCCCTCCCAGTAAGTATAATTGAACTGAATCTCACAAAGCTAAGATCGGCGGCATGCAAAGGAAGATCCAGGATTCATGGTTCACGTGAGACATATCAAGGGCTCTTGGAAAGTAAAAGACCGGAAAGGATAGAGTTGGGAAACCAATCTCGTTCCTCTTAGGAGACCATGAAGGGACTTCGCTGGTGGTCCAGTGGCTAAGACTCCAAGCTGTCAATGCAGGGGGCCTGGGACTGATCCCTGGTCAGGGAGCTAGCTTCCACAGGCCGCAACTAACCAGCAGAGCCAAATAAATCTGTTTTCTTAAAAGCGAGACCATGAAGAATTTATACCTTTTTCTCTTTTCAGGTTAAAGAAAAAAGAGTTTAGTTTAGAAGAAATATATACCAACAAGAATTATAAATCTCCTCCTGCAAACAGGTAGGTACACACAAGTAGGAAATAATAGATTGGGAGGGCTTCTGAAACCATCGACATCAATCTCCAGTCTTTTCACTTTGGAAAGGGTTTTATGTTCAGTTCTTCCAATACCGGATCTCAAAAGTAACTAGGATTGGTATTTTTAGTGTTAGCTTGAATTGCAGTCAGTAGTAGGACAGGAAAGAAGTGTGTGTCAGGTTGGTTATCCTCTTTTCGTTTGTACTTGTGTCTTCAAGACTAAGAATCATTGATCTTCAGATTTGACTCCAAACCCAAATACAGAAGGCATTTCACTTACTTGGCTTTGTTTGGGTCTAAATTCTGTTCAAATCGTTGAATGTTTATTGCATTTGTGTGGTGTCTAGGATGAAGGAGGAGAATTTTATCTTATAAGATAGGATGAGCATTTGCTCTGAAGCCTTTGTCATATAATGCTGTTCATTGCAGAATTGCTAAATATTGGATTGGCCAAAAAAGTTCTTTTAAATTTGTCCATACGATTTTACAAACCTGAACAGACTTTTTGGCCAACCCAATAATAGGAGAGGGTTGGAAACAACTTTAAAAATGCCCATTACTAGAGTTCTGACTAAATTATGACCCATCCTGACTGTGGGCTACACCGCACAGCCATTGAAAATGGGGTCCCTGCGTACCAGCTGGGGCGCTCTTATTAAAGGTTATTGCTAGTCAGAGCGGCACAGTGCACGGGAGAGCCTGTGAGTAAGGAGGAACCCAGACTGTCGGATGGATGGTGCCGCGGGTCAGCAAACTACGGGCCAGGTTCAGCCAGTCGCCTGTTTCCTTTCTTTTTTTTCAGTCCTATGAGCTAAGAATGATCTCTATTCTTTCAAAGGACTATTTGAAAAATGAAAATAAATATGTAGCAGAGACCCCAGTGGCTCATCAGTTTTTAAAATGTTTGCTACCCAACGCTTCACACAGCAGGGCTGACCTCTGCTGATGCATGCTTACCTGTGCTCGTCTGTACGTTGAATGACTTTGGGAGGATACATGAAACACTGTTGCTAGTGGGGTGGAGGTGTCTTATTTTATTCTTTACCATCCTATCCAATTTCCATTTCTTCACTATGTGCTTGTATTCAGTTCAGTTCAGTCGCTCAGTCGTGTTCGACTCTTTGCAACCCCATGGCCTGCAGCACACCAGGCTTCTGTGTCCATCACCAATTCCTGGAGCTTGCGCAAACTCATGTCCATAGAATCGGTGATGCCATCCAACCATCTCATCCTCTGTCGTCCCCTTCTCCTGCCTTCAATCTTTCCCAGCATCAGGGTCTTTTCCAATGAGTCAGTTCTTCACATCAAGTGGCCAAAGTATTGGAGTTTCAGCTTTAGCATCTCCTCAGTTCAGTTCAGTTGCTCAGTCGTGTCCAACTCTTTGTGACCCCATGAACTGCAGCATGCCAGGCCTCCCTGTCCATCACCAACTGCCAGAGTTTACCCAAGCCCATGTCCATTGAGTCGGTGATGCCATCCAACCACCTCATCTTCTGTCGTCCCCCTCTCCTCCTGCCCTCAATCTTTCCCAGCATTGGGGTCTTTTCAAGTGAGTCAGCTCTCTGCATCAAGTGGCCAAAGTTTGGAGTTTCAGCTTCAACATCAGTCCTTCCAGTGAATACCCAGGACTGATCTCCTTTAGGATGGACTGGTTGGATCTCCTTGCAGTCCAGGGGACTCTCAAGAGACTTCCCCAACACCACAGTTCAAAAGCATCAGTTCTTCGGCATTCTGCCTTCTTTATGGTCCAACTCTCACATCCATACATGACTACTGGAAAAACCATACCTTTGACTAGATGGACCTTTGTTGGCAAAATAATGTCTCTGCTTTTTAATATGCTGTCTAGGTCGGTCACAGCTTTTCTTCCAACGAGCAAGCGTCTTTAATTTCATGGCTGCAGTCACCATCTGCAGTGATTTTGGAGCCCCAAAATATAAAATCTGTCACTGTTTCCATTGTTTCCCTGTCTTATTTGCCCTGAAGTGATGGGACCGGATGCCATGATTTTAATTTTTTGAATGTTGAGTTTTAAGCCAACTTTTTCATTTTGTTCTTTCATCAAAAGGCTCTTTTGTTCTTCACTTTCTGCCGTAGGGGTGGTGTCATCTGCATATCTGAGGTTTTTGATATTTCTCCCAGCAATCTTGATTCCAGCTTGTGCTTCATCCAGTCTGGCTTTTTGCCTGATGTACTCTGCATATAAGTTAAATAAGAAGGGGGACAATATACAGCCTTGACATACTCCTTTCCCAATTTGGAACCAGTCTATTGTTCCATGTTTGGTTCTAACTGTTGCTTCTTGACCTGCATACATATTTCTCAAGAGGCAAGTAAGGTGGTCTGGTATTCCCTTCTCTTTAAGAATTTCCCACAGTTTATTGTGATCCATAGTTAAAGGCTTTGACATAGTCAATAAAACAGAAGTAGATGTTTTTTTGGAACTCTCTTGCTTTTTCTGTGATCCAGTGGATGTTGGCAGTTTGATCTCTGGTTCCTCTGCCTTTTCTAAATGCAGCTTGAACATCTGGAAGTTCATGGTTCACGTATTATTGAAGCCTGGCTTGGAGAATTTTGAGCATTACTTTGCTAGCATGTGAGATGAGTGCAATTGTGTGGTAGTTTGAACATTCTTTGGCATTGCCTTTCCTTGGGATTGGAATAAAAACTGACCTTTTCCAATCCTGTGGCCACTGTTGAGTTTTCCAAATTGCTTGTATTACATATTCAAAGTGCTTGGATTACATATTCATACATATACATATACGCATATATATAAATAGGTCATAAAAAATAAGGCTGCAGGCCAGAGACAGGAGCTGAGTCAGGAGCAGTGAGCCTTCAGCATAGACAGGGAGGGTCGGTGGCCCCCCAGGTCTGCGTGTCAGTGACCCTGTCTTGTACTTCACCTTTAGGTGTTTAGAGACCATTTTCGAGGAACCTAAGGAACGAAACGGTACGCTCATCTCCATCAGCCAACAGAAGAGGAAGCGAGTCCTAGAGTTTCAGGATTTCACAGTCCCTCGGAAGAGGCGTTCGCGTGGAAAGGTTAAGGTAGCAGGCAGCTTTACGCGGGCCCAGAAGGCGGCACTGCAGAGCCGGGAGCTGGACGCGCTCTTGATACAGAAACTGATGGAACTGGAGACCTTCTTTGCCAAGGAGGAGGAGGAGCAGGAGCAGTCGTCCGGCTGCTGAGTGGCGATTCAGGTCGGGGGTCTTGGCTTCAGACTTTTCTTGGCCTCCTGGAAGAGGTTGCCTGATTTTGCCCTCTCGCCTAAACCCCTCAGAGCACAGGCTGTGGATTTTTACCTCCTTCCGGGTGCAGCCTCTGTTGGAGCTGGTGTAGGAGGGCCCTCTAGCTTGTACTGCTGAGCACAGAACCTCAGGAATGCTCCCTTTCTCTTGGAAATGGTCCCGGATGACGCCGGCCTCCTTGCCCCATTCTCTGCCATCCATGGAGGGGCTTGCGGCACCCCTTCAGCAACACTAGGTTTCAACGACTCACAGCATTTGCACGTCCATGTGAAAGTCCCACGTTGTCTACGGTGGTGCTAGACCAAGATCATTCAGACATGTGACCTGGGGAGAGAGACCTGGTGTCCTGTCCCGTGAGGTCTCACTGGCTCACTTCAGTAGTTGAGGAAAGATGAGCTGTTGTGTTTTCTTATCCTTTGAGTCCATCTGTCCAGAACCAGGAGAGTGTGTGTGTGTCTGTGTGTGTGTGTGTGTCTCTGTGTGTGTGTGTGTTTCGCTTTTCCCTATTGTCTTTCCCCCCTCTGTGACTGTGGGTCACTAGTGCCAGAGGAGCCTGTCCAGGGCCCATTTGAAGTAAGTTGCACTTTTTAATGTTGTGGTGTTGATTATTTTCATTTGTTTTATTTCCCTCTTTTTTTTTTAAATTTTTGCTGCATGTTTGGAGCCTTTAAATGTGATTTTAAAACGAATTTTTTAAGACATCAAGGAGAAAGACAATACACATCTCCAGAACACACGACAGGCATTTGCCTCGGTTTGTCGGTGGGTGGCCAAGAGCCTTCTTTTCCCATCAACACGTTTGGGCAGCCTCTTCCCCACATGCAACTCGGGGCGTGACTATTGTCTCATCTGGGTTCTCATTCTCGCCCACCGACTAGATGTATTTATTGTAATGACAGAAGTAAGAGCAGGTTTCTCTCCCGGTCATTTAACAAGTTGGAAGGTTGGGTGTGGTCTCAGTGGGTTTCATCTGAAGTGGTGTCCGTGACAAAGGTCCACAGCGGCCCTGGTGGTGACGAAGGCCAGCCCGGAGTGTGCACAGCTGCCAGAGCTGCTCAGTCCAGGGGGAGAGGGGGCCAGCCAAGGTCACGGAGTTCACTGGCAGCCCCCTCCAAGGGCACATTGCTGTCCTCCGGGCTCCTGCGTCAGTCCTGCTAAAAGCCTGGGGGAACGTCAGCAGGTCCCTCAGCTTCTCTGTGTGCGCCCGAGGAGTCTGTGTGCGGAGGAGCAGCCGGCTGCCGTGGAGGCACCGGCCTAGAGGCTTCGTTCCTTCCCCACGTCAGGCCTGTGTGCCCTCACCCTGTTCCTCCTTCCCCTTCCCTTGCGTTTTATCTTTTCTCTTCATCTCTGTCTCTGAAAACGAGAGTGCAGAGTTAGCATTCCTTGGCTGGTGAGCCGGATGCTGGAAACCCAGCCCAGGCGCCGGCCGCCGCCTCCACTGTCCTCCGGGGAGCAGCGCCGGCCAGCGGGGACCCTCGGATCCCGGGGGCGTTTCCCAGCCTGTGAGGGGCCACGTCTCCTGGGTTCCTTTGGTCTCCCGGTGAGTCGGCGGGCAGGGAGATGGGGGGTGGGGTTCTCTATGTGCCTTTCCTCTGCAGGCTGACAGTCTGTGCCACACTGGAGCAGAAAAATGGGCAGTGTGAGAACAGTGCCACGCCTGTCTCGTCGGCCCGCTGCCTCAGGCAGCGCTTTCAGGAGCCGAATGACCGACCTGCTGACCCACGGAGGCTTCTCAGGCCATGGCCACGCAGCATCGGAGGAGAGCCAGGCATTCACACTGGCCGTGGACAGCACAAACCGGATGCTGCCCCCGTGCATCCACTTTGCTCAGACTGCGTAGACATAACCTGCGTGTCACCTCAGCACCTCTCCCGTCCTGGGACAGGGTCCTCAGACACAAATGCTTTTGTCCAGCTTTTTGCTCAAGGGAGTAGGGACGAGTTTGTGCCCACGTACGGACATTTTTAGGGTGCTCCCACTGTACAAACTCCCAGCAAATGAACAGAACCCTGTTCGCCGCTCCATCGCCAGTGTAGATCAGTCCACTGTGGGGCAAACGTGGCAGACTGAAGTGGGTGCAGCTGCGGTTTCACCAACGTTCTGGAGATCCAATTTCAAGTCTGCCCTTTGCAGGCGTGGCACCTGTCAGGGCTGGGAGCGGGGTTTGGAGCCTCAACGTCTGGAGGGGAGGCGAGGAAGTGGAACCCTGGTTCCTTCCTGTCCTGGGAGTGTAGGAAGTAGCTTCTCTGAGGCCAGCCTCCCCTTGTAATTTTCAGCCTGCCTCTGGCCCTGCCTCATTCCAAAGTTAAGAAGGGGCCCCCACTGCAGACCTGAAGTTGCTTGCCTGAACCCCACGTCAGGTTTTAGCTGTGCTCGGCCGCACCTGTCTTAACGTCTAGCAGCTGCAGCGCTGTTCGTGGCCCTAGTGCCACCTGCCACCAGTCGGCTGCTGGCGCCACCTGCTCAGAGCCTTGGGAGGTCTGGTTCTGGGCTGGGAGTTAGTAGTTTCCACGGATGGGGACTTCCCACCCCATCAGATTTAGTGATTTTAATATGGGAAAGAGAGGAGAAATCTCAGGTCCAATCCGCGGTTCTGCCCACTGACTTTTCACTGACCCCTCAGCTATGGTTTTCTCTCTCTGTCAGTTTCTGGCAGTATTGGCCGCCTTTCCCCTCTTCTTCTGGTTTCCTTTGCAGGTTCATTTCTTTATCAGTTTAAATGTACCTCGTCACCCATTCAAGCAGATTATGTCCACTTTTTCACACTGACCTTACTCTTAAGAGCTACAGCCAAGGAGGGTGCAGTGCAGAGACATGTAGCGTTTGCCTTACTTGGAGCCGGAAGAGCTCAGAAACTCATGCTGTGAATCTGGAACTCCCCCTCGAGCTGTGAAAATCAGACACTTTGTCACAATTTTGCCTGGAAGGGCCTTACCAAGGGCGCCAGAGCCAACCTGAGGTTAACTGCAGATCCCACCTTCTGGGCTTGGTCCTCCCCGTGGGGCTGGCTCCCTGCCTGCCAGGCCGAGGGTGGCACAGAGGGTGCAGGGCAGGGCCACCGATCCAAGGCTCTTGCGGCTGGTGGAACGCAGAGCCAATGCTCGTTTCCAAGGCTAGGATTTCATCTCATAATGTACGTCGAGATCCGCAAAAGACCAACTTGTACGCGGTGGTACTTTCCCCCGTTCCCTGGGGGCTGAGTATGCAGTCGGTGCTTTCCTTAATTCCCTTGTGTTCTGTTTTCTGTGCGTGTCCCCCGACCCCAGTATCATGGAAAGGACCTCTGAGACAGCATCGTGGGTGGCTGTCCCCAAAGTCTGTAAGTGGTTGGCCAGAGGCTCGTAGCACCCTACCCTGGATTCGTGCACGGGGAGGGCTCCTTGCTGCAACTGAACTTCCTGTATCAAAAGTTGGCCAGGAAGAAGGCTTCATTTTACTAAAATCAAAGTGTGACACTATCACCTAGCCACCCACTGAGCAGCAGAGGCTATTTATTCTGATTGTGAAGCAAGGGTCCCTGCATAGTCCGCCCTCTGGCACCGCATCCTGTCAGACTGGATGCTTGTACATCATGTGTCTTCACGAGCCCCTCTCTGGTGCTGAATTGGATTTGAACCCTTGGCAAGAGGCCTCAGCATCTCCTTGGGCTGGTCTGGGCCAGTAAATAGCCACCTGAAGTGTTTATATAATTATCATGGTCATTAGTTCAGTGAAATTTGTACATTTTTGGTAACATTGGCACACACAATGCCCCTGCAGTTCCTTCTCTGTTCTGTAGTTTGTGACTAAAAATCCCACTGCTTATGTGTGTTAATTTATGAAAATAAAAAGATTCTCTTTTTTTTTTTAAACCTTTCAAATAACTTTCAAGGCTGTTCTTATGGCTTCATAAGTTAAAATTTTACCTGTAATGAGGTTGCTGCTATTTAATAGACTTTCCAAAGTTATATATCACAACAAACATGTTCCCACCCAAAGTGGCCGCCATTTTCTGAGGACTGTCCCGTGCTCAGGACACGTGTAGAGCTCCACCTGTGGGTGGCCTTCTGAGCCAGTTGTGCAGCATTTTCAGTTCACTCAGGTGGTGGATCATTTTGAGGGGCTTTTGTATCTGGAAGCAGCTAAGACTCTTTGAGATTGGAGTCACACCCCATTAAGTGGGTGGGGAAGCTGACCACACAGTGTTTTAGGTGTGGTTTTTGAATAGTGCTAGTTTTCTCACACGGCTGGGAAGTCAAAAAAGCAGTAACAAGTTCAGGTCAAAATAAACATTAGCAAAGTCAAAATATTAGCAAGATGTCTGAAAGAAGAGTTTAGCTTGCTGAGGAGGCTACCTGGCAGAGTATAAATATGGTGGAGTACATTCACTTACTTTTAAAAAGGCCTTAAAGCAATCAAAAAAAGGTCTTGCCTTCTATCACATATCCTTCCCAACTGTACATGAGGTTAGGCTGCGAGTCTTCTGATTCTCAGCTCTGTGTTTAACCAGTAGAAACTCGTGAGAGAAGGACTGATACAAGGCTATTTACCATCACGCTGACATGTTCCAGAAAGAAGCAAAGTTCCTGAGGATATTCTTTGTCCAGAGGAAAAGCAGCACCCAAGCCTCTCTTCCTGGCCTTTTTCCAATTCCTGGATTTCTGCAGCAAAGATCTCTGTCCTGGTGGTCCGTCACCTTCAGGGAGCATCCTGCCTGGCAGATGTGCTTGTGCTGGTTAGGTTTCACGGTTCCTTGGAGCAGAGTCCTCCCCACACCTTTTCTTCCTTTGGAAGGAAGAGGCCCGTCATCGCCTAAGGCTCTGTTACTAGTTTCGTCCTTTATGTTTGGCTGTGCTGGGTCTTTGTTGCTGCGCGGGCTTTCTCTAGTTGCGGCAAGCAGGGTCTACTCTCTAGTTGCGTGGGCTTCTCATTGCAGTGGCTTTTCTCATGGAGAACAGGCTCTAGGCACGCGGGCTTCAGCACACAGGCTTAATTGCCCTGTGGCATGTGGGATCTTCCCTGGACCCGGGCTCAAACCCATGTGCCCTGCATTGGCAGGCGGTTCCCCAGCCCCCTGACCACCAGGGAAATCCCCGTGTTACTGCTTTAGCATCGCCACCACAGAAGCATGCCTTGATAGGGCCTCTTGAGAGCAAGAGGTCCAAACTGACGGAAGAATCCTCTACTGTGTCCTGCCCTCTGCATGTGATGGAGACCTAATTTCTGCAGTTCCTTCTGGGGCTTCTCTTGAGCAGGGTTTTAGAAAATCCCCAGTTCTTCAGGTAACTTCCAGGGTCACAGGTGAGTCTTTCCTAACAGCTTTTTCAGGCTTACTCCGTCCTCTCCCTCCTCACTGTCAGCCAGTACTTCTGCTTGGGCGTTTCCCTGGGGTGGGAGAAGTTTGACCAAGACTTGCACGCAGACCCTTTCTGTAGTTCCTTGGCCGGTGGTCCTCCCTATGATCTATTCACCCAGCATCCTGGTGCCCAGAAGGGTTTTCTCCCACGTGGTGCCCACAGACACTGTTCAGCTCTCTGCCTTCCCAGATCACTCTTAAAAGTGTACCCTCCCCCCACCCCAGTTCCTTGTACATCCTCTTTCCGATGCTTTATGTATCTAGCATTTATCATTTCCTCCCTGTATCTGTTCATCCGTGTAATGCAGGCTCCTCTCTGGTCCCTCTTGAGACGCCTCAGACACCTAAAACACTGCCTTGTTGTTGTTATTCAGTAGCCAAGTGGTGTCCGACTCTTTGTGACCCCATGAACTGCAGCACACCAGCTTGCCCGGTCTGTCCTTCACTCTCCCCGTGATGCCCTTTGAGTCGGTGATGCCTGGCGTATATTATAGGGGCTCCATAAACACTTGTGAATGAAAGGTCGCCTTCACTAACAGACCCTATTGTTTGACAGGCCGGCTGAGGTCCTCTTCATCCTGCCGATTCTGAGTATTTGAAGACCTCATAACTCTCCTCCCTTCGATTACCCTTCCAAGGACCTGGTTGGTGGCTGCGCAGCAAGTGAGCTGGGCCCTTTCTCGGCGCGGCCACACCCACTGCTGACCTAGCGACGTCTGATTGGCTGTAGCTCACAGGTGGGGCGGGACCAGCGAGGAGTTCTCACCTCCTGTGGTGTCGCCTACCTTCCAGGTACCTCCCCGCAGCCCAATCTGGAGCCTGTATCCCTGGCCCTGGGATGCTGGGATGCCGAGGGTGGAGGCTCCTGCAGGCAAGAATCGTCTTGAGAATTTTTCTCCCTTTTGCATTTTAATTTCAGACTTTGGGAGAGGGTAAAATGGTCCTTGGAAGAGTACAAACACGGGGCAAATATCCCCAGGTACTGCGGCGGTTGATGGGTTTCCCCCTACTGCCACCAACCCGAAGTGATCTAATTTCGCCGTTGTCAGAACCACTCGCTCCCTTGAAATCCTTCCCCGGTGTTCCTCTCGCCCACAGTAGCGTTTACTGACCCCCAGTGCCAAGCATTGTGTTTATTACCTTCTTGAATCCTCACAACAACCTGATGAGGTAGATGTTTTTAATCCCCCTTTGTGGATGAGGAAGCTGAGCCTTAAAGACAGATTGATTGACGGAGCCTGTGTGGTAAGTGCTAGCGCCGAGGTCTCTTCTTACACCACCCGGCGCAATCCACCTCTGCTAGCAAACCCCACCCCTCGGCCCACACCTGCCTCTCCAGCCCCGCCCCCAGGCGCCCCACGCTCTAGTTCAAACTCTCCTTGCTGCCTCTGGCCTTGATACTTTTGCACAAAAAGCTGTACCGTCGGGTGCACGTACTCTTTCTCCCACCCCTACACTTGACTGCCTCCACGTCTTCGGGTCTCTGGAGGTTTTTGCCTCCGGCTGCCTTCCCTGTCAGGCACCTCTCAGCTCCTTCCTCAGCCCACACGCTCCCCCATGCGCTCAACTCCCTGCACTGCAATCCACAGCCCTCTCCACCCCGTGAGCTTCAGAGGAGCCCCACCGAGTACATTTACCTGCCTACAGGTCGTGCACCACATTTAGGTCCGCAACACAGCTTCGGAAGAACTTTCATGATGTTCTCTAAGAGGCCAGGTGCTGGAGGTGAGGCCGGGTGAGCCTGCCGCCCCCCTTACAGCCTCCTACTCACATCAGCAGCTCCTTATGGGTGTGTTTGTTTCCGTCACTGCCTCTTCTGTCAACTCCTTTCCCGCCCTCTCTCTGTCCAGTAAGTACCCCTCTTTTCTCCTCATGAAACAGACACAATCTAGAACTGATTTATCATCTTAAAAATTTATGGGGACATCCTTGGCAGTCCAGTGATTAAGGCTCCACACTCCCAACGCACGTGGCACAGAACTAAGATTCCACATGTTGCATGGCTGCAAAAAAAAAAAAAAATATATATATATATATATATAGATAGATAGATAGATAGATATTATTGGATAGAATCCTAAATCAGACACATGCTGTCTTAAAATCATAGAACTTTATAGCTGGAAGGAGGCCTTGAAGCTCTGATATGTAAAGATTTTACATCCACACACAGACACATATGTATTCTTAAAATTTAAGGGGGTTGGAACATGGGCATATGTATACACATATACACATATATATGGAGAAGGGCATGGCAACCCACTCCAGGATTCTTGCCTGGAGAATTCCATGGACAGAGGAGCCTGGCGGGCTATAGTCCATGGGGTTGCAAAAGAGTCGGATACGACTGAGCAACTAACACACACACATACATAAGCCCTATATACATACACACACACACACACACACACAGATACAGACATACTGACGATATCAGAGGTCGTATATGAGTGTCTTTTAATTTGCTTTATTGTTGTTTACTCCTGAAAAGTGCTGATTACCTTCCCCTGTAGAATTGTGCTAGAATTTCTGTGTTGTTGTTGTTCAGTTGCTAAGTCATGTTCGACTCTTTGAGACCCCTTCAACTGCAGGAAAATTTCCAGGGAAATTGGAACCTTCCTCACTACTGATGGGAATGCAAAATGGTACAGCCACTTTGGAAAACTTTGTGTCAGTTCCTTAAACAATTAAACTATTGTTGCTGTTCAGTCGCTCAGTTGTGTCCAACTTTTTGCGACCCCGTGAACTGCAACATGCCAGGCATCCCTGTCCTTCACTGTCTCCCAGAGTTTGCTCAGACTCATGTCCATTGAGTCAGTGATACCATTCAACCATCTCACGCTCTGTCCTCCCTGAAGAATTTCTATAGCAAGTTTCTATGCTGACAACCAACGTGGATCCTCAGATGTGAGATGAGGTGCTGAAAGCCATGACTTCCACTCCTCTGGACTGGCCGGGTATGTGCTTGTCCCTTTGCCCCTCTGAACTTGTCAGCAAGCCTTCCCTGGCCTTTTCTACAAGTATTTCCAGCTCTCCAGCAAGCCCTCTGTATCTTTCCCCACCAATCCCAGGATAATTAATCTGATCTATATTCCTCTGATTCCAATCTGAATTCTTGATAGTAACTGAATGTCAGAGAGCATAGACCATCCCATGGAAATAATTTTCCCTTTTGGTGAACTATATCCAAATTCCTCCTTACATTTTTTCTTCGGGAGGCTGTAGCTAGCTCCCATCTTTGATGATGCCAGGACAGAGGCCCCCACGCAGGGTGCTCTGGACAAGATTTTAGACAACTTTTTCTGTGAAGGGTCAGACAGTAGCTATCTCAGGCTTTGCAAGCCATATGACCTTTACTGCAGCTACTCAACTCTGTGGTCATAGCAGGCAAGACGCTGTAGATGAACAAATAGGGGTGACTGTATTCCAATAAAACTTGATTTATGGAACAGGAAGTGACACCTCATTTGCCAACCTTCACTCTGGAGGATAAGCATCTCTACTTGGACTCAGGAAACTCCTCCCACCTTGGATTTTACCCAGGGACTCACCAATCCAATGTGTTTCTACAGAGATGACTTAAAGGAAAAATGAGATGAAACAAAATCTGACAACACATGAAATCAGTATAATGGTCCTGGCCCGAGGAAACCATTGTCAACACAGTATTTGGAAGCTTCTACTCCAGTGCATGTCAAAGGGTTGCTGGGAAGTAGCCAGGGGGCTCCGGAGCAGAGGGTTCCATCTGACCATGGTAAAGGTCCTCGAATCTCTCCCAAGCAACTACAGTGTTTTTTCCTCCTTTTAATACCACGAGGACCTGGTGTGACAGTAGATGGGGTCCTAGGAGAAGGGTCGTGTCTTTTACTATACGTGGGGGGCTGGGCAGGCCACAATGAAGATGGGAGATTCTGTGTACTGCAACTAAGACCTGGTGCAGCCAAATGATTTTTTTTAATGGAGCTAGAGATGAATCCGCGCACCCTTGGACACCTTATCTTTGACAAAGGAGGCAAAAATATACAATGGAGAAAAGACAACCTCTTTAACAAATGGTGCTGGGAAAACTGGTCAACCACATGTAAAAGAACGAAATTAGAACACCTTCTAACACCATACACAAAAATAAACTCAAAATGGATTAAAGACCTAAATGTAAAACCAGAAACTATAAAACTCCTAGAGGAAAACATAGGCAGAACACTCTCTGGCAATCGTTTCCAACTCTTTGTGACCCCATGGACTGCAACACACCAGGCTTCCCTGTCCTTCACTATCTCCAGGAGCTAGGTCAAACTCATGTCCATTGAGTCAGTGATGCCATCCAAACATCTTATCCTCTGTCACCCCCTTCTCCTGCCTTCAATCTTTCCCAGCATCAGGGTCTTTTCAAATGAGTTGGCTCTTCGCATCAGATAGCCAAAGTATTGAAGCTTCATCTTCAGCATTGGTCCTTCTAAGGAGAAGGGTTGATTTCCTTTAGGAGGGACTGGTTGGATCTCCTTGCAGTCCAAGGGACTCTCAAGAGTCTTCTCCAACACCACAGTGCAAAAGCATCAATTCTTCAGCATTCAGCCTTCTGTATGGTCCAACTCACATCCATACATGACCACAGGAAAAACCACAGCTTTGACTAGACAGACTTCTGTCGGCAAAGTAATGTCTCTGCTTTTTAATATGCTGTCTATGTTTGTCATAGCTTTTCTCCAAGGAGTGTCTTTTAATTTCATGGCTGCAGTCACCATCTGCAGTGATTTGGAGCCCAAGAAAATAAAGGCTGTCACTGTTTCCATCGTTTCCTCATCTATTTACCATGAAATGATGGGACCAGATGCCATGATCTTTGTTTTTTGAATTTTGAGTTTTAAGCCAGCTTTTCACTCTCCCCTTTCACCTTCAAGAGGCTTTTTAGTTCTTCTTCACTTTCTGCCATAAGGGTGGTGTCATCTGCGTATCTGAGGTTATTCTCCAAAAATCTTGATTCTAGCTTGTGCTTCATCCAGCCTGGCTTTTTGCATGAGGTACTGTGCATATAAGGTAAATAAGCAGGGTGACAATATACAGCCTTGACGTACTCCTTTCACAATTTTGAACCAGTCTGTTGTTCCTTGTCTGATTCTAACTGCCGCTTTTTGACCAGCATACAAGTTTCACAGGAGGCAGGTAAGGTGGTCTGGTATTCCCATCTCTTTAAGAATTTTCCAGTTTGTTTTGGTATACACAGTCAAAGGTTTTAGCATAGTCAATGAAGCAGAAGTTGATGTCTGTCTGGAATTCTCTTGCTTTTTCTATGATCCAGTGGATGCTGGCAGTTTGATCTCTGGTTCCTCTGCCTTTTCTAAATGCAGCTTGACCATCTGGAAGTTCTCGGTTCACATACTGTTGAAGCCTGGCTTGGAGAATTTTGAGCATTACTTTGCTAGCGTGTGAAATAAGTGCAATGTGTGGTAGTTTGAACATTCTTTGGCATTGCCCTTCTTTGGGATTGGAAAGAAAACTGACCTTTTGCAGTCCTGTGGCCACTGCTGAGTTTTCCAAATTTGCTGGCATAATGAGTGCAGCACTTCAACAGCATCATCTTTTAGGATTTGAACAAGCTCAGCTGAAATTCCATCACCTTCACTAGCTTTGTTCATAGCAATGCTTTCTAAGGCCCACTTGACTTTGCATTCCAGGGTTTCTGGCTCTAAGTGAGTGACCACACCATCATGGTTATCTGGGTCATGAAGATCTTGTGTGTGTAGTTCTGTGTATTCTTGCCACCTTTTCTTAATAGCTTCTGCTTCTGTTAGGTCCATACTGTTTCTGAGCCACGGCGGAGCCACTGGGGAAGCCCAATTAAATTATACAACCCAGCAATCCCACTGCTAGGTATATACAGAAGAGAAATGGAAATACATGTCTATACAGTAAACCACATATGAATGTTTATAGCAGTATTTTTCATAATTGCTAAAAGGTAGACATGATTAACTATGAATGGATAAAGAAATGCAGTCTATCTATATAATGGAATACTATTCAATCATAAAAATGCAGTACTGGTACATGTTATAAAATGGACAAACCATGAAAATATGCTAAGTGAGAGAAACCAGTTATGCAAATGCATATATGATTTCATTCATATGAAAATGCAAAATAGGGAAATCTATAGGGACAAAAAGTAGATTATTTATTGCTTGCATGCTCAGTCACTTCAGTGATGTCTGACTCTTTGCCACCCCATGGACTATAACCCACCAGGCTCCTCTTTCCATGGAATTTTTCAGGCAAGGATACTGGAGTGGGTTCCATTTCCTCTTCCAGGGATCTTCCCAACCCAGGATCAAACCTGGGTCTCTTGAATTGGCAGGCGGATTCTTTACCACTAGGGCCCCCTTGGAAGCCCCCATTCAAGAAATGGCAACCCACTCTAGTATTCTTGCCTGGAACATCCCACAGATAGAGGAGTCTGGTGGGCTGCAGTCCATGGGGTTGCAAATCAGTTGGACACAACTGAGCAACTAAACAGCAGCAAGCACTTCATATAAGTGGAATTAAACAATACGTGCCCTTTTGTGACTGGCTAATTTTACTTACCGTAGTGTTTTCAAAGTTTATTCCTGTTGTAGCATATATCAGTACTTCATACATTTTTAAAAAAATATTTACTTATTTGGCTATATTGGGTCTTAGTTGCTGCTCACAGATCTTTTTTCCAGCATAGGAGGTCTTTCGGGTGGTGTCCGGGATTCTCTCTCTAGTTGTGGCTTGGGGGTTCAGGGGTTCAAGACTATGGATTTATTAATAGTTGCCCAATAGCATGTGGGATCCTTGTTCCCCAACCAGGGATTGAACCCATGACCTCTGGGTTGGAAGGAGGATTTTTAACCACTGGACCACTAGGGAAGTCCCTTCATACATGTTTTTATAGCTGAATAATATTCTATTATATAGATATGTCACATTTTTATTTGTTCATCTACTGAACCACTTTTTGGCTATTGTGGATAATGTTACTATGAACATTGGTGTACAAATCTCTGAGTCCCTGCTTCCATTCTTTTAGGTTATACCTGCGTACTTGATTGGGGCTTCCCAGGTGCGCTAGTGATAAAGAACTCTGTCAGAAAGATCCCTTGGAGGAGGAAATGGCAATCCACTCCAGTATTCTTGCCTGGAGAACCCCATGGACAGAGAAGCTGGTGGGCTACAGTCCATAGCAAAGAGTTAGAGTGAGCATGTACACAGTGCTGGATCATATGATAATTCTGTGGTTAACTTTTTGAGAAACCACCAAATCATTTTGCATAGCAGCTGTGCCATTTTACATTGTTACCAGCAATGCATAAGTGTTCTGATTTTTCAAAATCCTTGCCAACATTTGTGACTCCCCTTTCTCTTTGATTACAGCCATTCTAATGGGGGAGGAGTTGATATCTCACTGTGCTTGTGATGGGCATTTCCCTAATGATTAGTAACACTGAGCATCTTCTATTGGCCTTTGGTATAGCATTCTAATGGTTAGCTTTCCTGAGCTCTGAGTTCTCTATCTTTAAAATAATAATTTTCAGAGCTAGCTGCCAAAGGCAGATACTATTAAGTCTATTTTCACTTAAACCTGAAGGTCAAGAAACTGCAGGAGCACTCGCTGTCACATCAGTTACCTCGTGCGACGACTAATTGCATTTCTAGGTGATCCAAGACCTCTGGTCTCTGGACTCCCTGATAGTACAGCGATGAGAGGTGAAGAATGAGACACCGTGCACGCTAAGTCACTAGCACAGAGCTTGGCACGTAAGAAGCGCTTACTCAACGGCAGCTGAGCTGTGGACGCTGTCAGATTCCCCACCCGAAATGAGCGATTTAGCTCATCTGATCCATTCTCAGACCTTGGGTGAGTCAGATTTTCCGGGCACATGGGGAAACGCACGTCGGAGGGAGGAAGGCGAACTGGCAACCCGGCGCCCAGGTCCAGGTTTAGCACAGTAGGCGCGGCCACCTTGCTCACCTATCCGACCCAGCTCTGCGAGTGCCTAAAGGGGCTGGCAAAGGAGCTTAGACACATAGCCTCGCCCCCCATCCACTCTGCGTTCTTCATTGGGCCCGAGAGTTCGAGACTTGTTACGTCACATGAGTGCGACCCGCATGTAAAAGGGGGCGTGTCCCGCCGAGAAGGAGGAGACAAGATGGCGGCGTCCGTGGGGCAGGGATGTCTGAGGTGGCTGCCCGGGGTCGCGTGGCGGAGCAGGTACAACTGTTTGGGGATCCTGCCTCGGGGCGAGGGACGGCCCGAGCCAAACCGGGGTCTAGAGAGAGGAGTCGTTTCTCTGTCGCGGGCTCGCCCTGAGGAGTGCTCGAGTGGAGACGGAGCCACTCACCTTCGCCTCGAGCCCGGGCGCAGGTGCGACTGCCTCCGCCTAGGACGGTCCGAGTCGGCCTGAACCTCTCTCTTTGTCCTTTCCACTCCACAAGGGACAACAAACAAAAATATAAACAAAAAGCACCCCCTAAACCAGGTGAAATGGGCTGCGTGTCCGCCCCTAGAGCCGAGGCAGGGCTGGACGCTTTTTTCTGGGAGTCGTATTGCTGGGAGGGGCGCCGAGATGCGGGAAGAGCACTGGAGTGGGAGTTGGGCGGCTTTCATTGTGGATTCTTGGACTCTGAAGTGAGAGGGTAGGATTCCGTAATCTCAAAATAGTCCATGATGGAAACAGGGTCTCGGTTACCCTGGTGACTGTCAACTCTTAGATTGTTAGAGGGGTCATAAATCCAACCCTTTCTTTTTGGCCAAGTCGAGGCCCTGATAGACGGAGGGACTTGCTCAGTTCCACCCAGCCAGGTAGCAGCAGAGCTGAGACTCCTTCCCAGGTACCTCTCTGTCTCACGCAGGGACCTTTCCTTCAGGCTGCCCACCGTGAGGACATTCGTTATTCGAAAAAGCTTATGTAAGAACCAGCATGAGAGCATTTGGACTCTCGGAAAATGGATTAAAATGTTGGTTGCTGTAACTCAGACTCTGTCGCTCGCTGTCATTTCGAAGAGCTAAGATTTGTGAGACCCACAACTTTTCTGTTTCGGACTGGCTTCATTTTGTCAGCATGGATCAGAGCTTGCGCTATAATTTTGGGAAGTAGAGACACTGGTTTCAGGCTGAGAGGGAACAGAAAATGTCATTGCCCTGGACAGGAAAGCTTCACTCTCCTATTCTTAACTACTCAGAAATGGTGCAACTCCTCAGGAGAGGGCTCCACAGTGTGGTGGTAACTGTCAGGATTTGAACAAGAGGGTCTCTGTTGTTTTAATGTTGTTAGCAGGTGTGCTGTTTATGAGTCAGTAGTGAAATGTGCCATAAGTTGGAAAGACTGGAAAAATGACCCTCATGGTTTTTTTTTTTTAACGATGATGAGGAAGATGACTTCACCCACTATCATTTAAAAAGGGAAAAAAGTTGAAACTTTAGTACCAGTGTAGGTAGATACAGCTGGATTTAGGTCCACTGGGTAGGAGGGGTGAGGATTTGGGTTCCGTAATTTAGTTTTCAAAGCTGTTACATATCCGGATGGAAACTATATTGAGATGCAAAAACCCCCCAAAAGATAACATTTCCATGATTTTTAAGTAAAGCAGTGTCTGTTTGTGAGACATATATTTGAAAGCCTCATACTGCAGAGTTTTCCAGTAACTGAGTGATATATGACAGGTGAGAGAATAGAGAAAGTAATTATAAGTGATAATTTAGGGCCATGTTTCCTAAATTTGATAAAAGAATGGAGTGGGTGTTTATTAGTAAAAGAGATTTCCAGGTATATCCCCACAATGCTGCCAAATTCAGGCTCAGTAGGTGTAGGCTGGGGCCCTGGCAACTGTGTTTTTTATGGGTGCTCTGGACGATTCTTTGGTTCAGGCACATATGAACATAGTACCCAGGTGGTGCGTGGTTGTGTCAGACCTTCCTTCAGGAGTATTTATGATATTCCTGCCACTGTCAGCTACAGTGCCAGGGATTGGGGGAGGGGGGAGGGCAGGAGAAAAGAGAGGAATTAAAAGATACAGGCCTTGCGTTGAAAGAACTTTACAGTTTAGTAGAAGAGAGAGGGAACACGGCTAAATAATATGAGACAGAACATGGAATAGGCCTTAAGAAACCTGCCAGTTCATTTTCAGGAGAACTTTTCACAGCTCTAAAAAGCAGGAGGGACATAAGGACTATAGTTAGTGTTACTACCAGAGGTAGTAACTACCTGGTAGTTACTACTAGAGGTGATGTTAAAAATATTTTAAAACTGGGCTTCCCTGGTGCCTCAGTGGTAAAGAATCTGCCTGCCAATGCAGGAGACATGGGTTTGATCCCTGTTCTGGGAAGATCCCACATGCCGTGGAGCAATTAAGCTCACATGCGGTAACCGTTGAGCTTGTGCTCTGGAGCCCGGGGAGCCGAAACTGCTGAGTCTTAGAGCCTGTACTCTGCAACAAGAGAAGCCACTGCAATTGGAAGCTCAAGCACCACAACGAGAAAGTAGCTCGCACTCCCCACAGTTTGAGAAGCTTTGCAGCAGCAAAGACCCAGCACAGCCAAAAGTAATAAATAAATCATAAACATAGTTTAAAACTATGAGTGTGGACACAGACCAGTTAGGGTGAACAGGGGTCACAGTTGATGTGGCCACCCCAGTGTGCCAGCTGAACATCACTTGCGTTACTTTTGATAAGAGTAATCTGTAGCTCGGTACCAGGGCCTGGGATTAAGGTTTTATGTGATTGTCTCATTTACTCCTAATGAGGTAGGTCCTGTTTTTAGAGGTGGAGAAACTGAGGCTTAGAATTAGTTAACAAGTGGTGGAATGGAGATCTGAGCCCCAGAGTCAGACTTAAGTGCTTAATCGTGGGCTTTAATTACCTGCTTGCAGGAGGTACACGTGGGTTCACCGTACAGAAATTACATGTGACTGAACCTAGCTGTTCATTTCTCTGAAGCTTAATCTTGCTGTTGAGATTGAGGTCCAGGGGGAAGACAGACAAACCCCTGTATTCGTCGACAAGTACAGACAGAAATAACGTGAATATGTATAAAATCAGTTCATTTCAGGTAGTGAGAAGAAAAAGAAAGGAAGTTAAGGAGTTAGCGCTCCCGAGAGAGAACTGTTGGGCTTGTGGTCAGGAGGAAGCATTTGAGCAGAGAATTGAGTGAGGAGGGACTGAACCAGCTGGAGGGGTGTGCCCAGCGGAGACAGCATTGCAGAGGCTTGGGTGTGCAAGGGGTGGGGGTGGATGTGTGAGGAGAGGGGAAGTAGCAGGAGGTCTGGGGTTCAGAGGGCCACTTATGTAATAAGGGTCTGTTATGAAAAGGTCAGTCCGGATGTTCTGTGATAAGTGGGACACGGAGGCCAAGCAGGGAGACTACGCTAGTGCAGCTCTTCAGCAGCAGACCCAGTGGCTCAGGCTGGAGAAGAGAAGTAGGCAGGTAAGGGTGTATTTTGAAAGTGGGGGCTTTGTGCCTTGTCAGTGGATTGAATGTGGACAGTGAGAAAGAAAGGACTTGCAAAGGAGTCCTGGGGTTTCAGCCTGTGCACTGGGGGAGTGTGGTGCCTTTTGTCTGGGGTGGTGTATGTGTTATAGCAGCATTGCTACAGTAACAGGTAAATGCTAACATCTTGGTGACTTAACACAATGAAATTTTTGCCTCTATCATGTAAGTCCAGGCCGCTTCTCATCGGGAGAGCAGTGTGATTTGTCTCTTGCCGTCCTAACACATGGCTGCCCAGGATCTGCATGTTCGCCTCCATCTAACAGGCCGGGAGGGGACCTGGGGAGTCTGGATGGTTCTCACAGTGGTTAGAACTCACTTCTAGGAAATCTCATCTGTTGCGTAGAGGAAGTGGATTTAACAACCGGCTGGCTAATCTCTGCCACAGATGGACAGCTCTGGGGGATGGAGCTGTTGAAGGGGAGTAGGGGAGGGTTGGGAATCTGTTTTGGACAAACTCAGTTTGAGGTGATTCAAAGTGAGGATGTTGGGTAGCCAGGTTGAAGTATGGTCTGGAGGTCTCTGAAGTAGCAGTGAGGAGTGTCCTCTGCATCTGGCTGTTTAAAACCAGACTGGGTGAACATCTCTAGGGCAAAGCCTAGACAAAGCAGGTGTCTGAGCCTCGGGCATGGCAGCTGTTTGAAGTTAGGGAGACCGGACAGACAGAAAAATCAGGGTTCCAAAGGCTATGTGTGTTTCAAGAAGGGCAAGGTGTGAATGAAGGCGTTGAAAGAGACAAACTCCCAGTTAAAAAACACCTAAGTCCCAGGCATGCACTGTACAGTGTGGGCCCGATAGTTACTAGTACTGTCTTGTGTATTTGAAAGTTGCTAAGAGTATTTCTCATCACAAGAAAGATCTGCAAATATGTATAGTGAGGGATGTTTACCTAGTTTTCTTGTGGGGATCCTTCCACAATATATACAAATAGGGAATAATATCCTACACCTGAAACTAATATAATGTTACATTTCAGTTATACCTCAGTTGGAGGGGAAAAAAAGGAGGGGATCACCTATGACAGATGCTGCTGAGAGGTCAAATAACGCGAGGTCCAAGAAATGTGAGTAGGGGTTGGCAGCGTGGAAGAGGTGACCTCGGCAGGAGGCAGTGTGGTGGGAACAAAGGCCTGGAGAGACGGGAAGGCGAGGAAGTGAAGCAGTGAACGTTGCTCTTTCTGCACGCCCGCAGTGGCGTGGGCAGTGTTGTAAGATCAGAAAAAGTGTGGTGTTGATACGAGAACAAGAACGATCCAGAGATGAAAGACAAGCTGATGCATCGAGCTATTTGCCAGGCACTTGTTCCAGGAGCTAGGGCTGCAGCAGTGGATGGCGAGACCTTGACTTTGTTCTTGGGAAGATCTGACTGCACACCAGCTGCCTGGGTGCTGTGCAGTGGGTTACAGGGGGTAAGCCCTGATCTCCCACTTGCACCTCCCCTAGGCAGCGCGGCCCCCGCCGCCAGGGGGGCGGGAAGGAAAGGCCTTATTCAGCAGCCTGCAGCATGCTCTGAGCTGGGGCTCGGCAGCGGTTCTGGACGCACAATGCAGCAGTGTGCGCAGCGCAACAATGCAGCCTTCAGCCAGATTTACACTGTGGCTCTAATTCCCCCGGAAAGCAGAGCTCTAGGCGCTCGCCTTTGCAGTGGGAGTGTCCAGGCCAAGAGATGAGCATTGTGCACTCTGAAAGAACACTCGCCTACTGCAACACACCCTCCTTTGTGCTAGGAGCTGTCCGTCCATCTGGCCTCTGAGGGGGTGGTGACGGTCAAGGTCCCAGACTTATTCTGCCTGCAGATCTTGCTCGCCTGTAGGAGAATCAGAGTCACCCTGTTAGCACCATGCTGTGAGAGTGTTATTAAGTCAAGGAAATTTCACAGGAGTAAATGAAGGTGTTTAAATCTGATCATGTTCACAGGATATTTATGTAAGACATAACTACTAAGAATCCATGAATGTAAATATTCCTGTATGAAAGTCATAAATGCTGTTCTATTTTCCACAAAAATAGCAGTTTAGACATTTATAATAGGGTAAATTTCTATTTTCATAAAAGACTCTGAAGGAAAAAAAGAAACCCTTACTAACAAGGACATAGTTTCTTTACTTTAGATTTCAGGTCAGTATTTGGGGGAACTGAAGTGCTATCTGAATTGAAGGTGGGGTGTTTGCTCTTTGATTAAGGAGAGAGCCGGTTGTTTACTAAAAATTCATCAATGCTTTCCTTGCTCGCACAGTCACTTACTACACTGGGGATGTGTCCTATTTCCCTAGGTAAAGAGGAAATGAAGAGAGACAAGGAATAAAATATCATTTCCTTACAGCTTGAAGCCATGAAAATGGTCAATTTTTTTTTTCTGAATGCTTGAAAACCCTTTTACCCTGTGAAAGTAGCTTTTGTGGCAAAGTAGCCACAAATAATAATTTTAAAATTCCAAACAAGTTGAGCCTTCCAGACTCAAAGTAGATTAGAGTAGCTCAGCCTGATTTGTTTGCGTCATTCTTTCCCCAGGGTAAACATTTAAAGTTTAAAAATTCAGGGTATTCTCTGGTGGTCCCATGGTTAGAACTCTGTGCTTCCACTGCTGGGGGCACAAGTTCAGTCCTGCAGGCTTCGTGGCACAGCCCAAAAAGAAAAAAAATTAAAATTTCAGCCACTTTATTAGGTTCTTTAATTAATAGGAGTTTGAGGCCACAAGGCTGTATACAGCTGTTCTTCTGTGGTGAAGAAACATATGCTTTTTGTGTAAGTGCAGCTTTACTGCTTATTATGGTCTTAAGAGTAATTCTTTTGTGAAAAAGTTTTAGACTTCAGAAAAGTTATGAAAATAGTACAGAGAATTTCCAAATACCCTGTGCTCTGATTCCCCATATGTCAGCTATATCTGCTTTATCATTCTCCGTTCTCTTCCTTTTTCTCTTTTTGTGAGTGTCTATATGTATATATTTTCTGCTGAAACACTTGGTGCCCCTTTATGTTTAAATTTTTGAGCCCTTTTCCTATAAGGATATTTTCTTACACAACGACAGTACTGTACAGTGGTCAAAACTGGTAGATTAAATGGATGCAATAGTATTATTGACTCTATAGATTGTATTCAAATTTTGGCAGTTGATCCTCTAATTTTTTTTAATTAAAAAAATGTTTAATGATTCCTCTTTGCTTGATTATAGGCGTTCTCACTGTGACGATGTTGCCTTGAGCCACTTCCTTCAGTTTTCGAGGAAGCCACCTCTCAGAACCTTTTCCACAAGTAAGTAGCAGTTTACTACTTACAAAAGATTGGACTTCCCGGGTGACACAGTGGTAGAGAATCTGCCTACCAATGCAGGAGGCTTAAGAGATGTGAGTTAGATCCCTGGGTGGGGAAGATCCTCTGGAGAAGGAAGTGGCAACTCACTCCAGTATTCTTGCCTGGAGGATCCCATGGACAGAGGAGCCTGGCGGCTGCAGCCTGTGGGGTTGCAGAGGCAGACACGGCTGAGCGGCTAAGCACAGGCACCAGCAGCAGGTAGAGACAGTGCTGGCCTCTGCTTCAGTGTGCTCATCAGCAAACTCACACAGACACAGCACCTATTTCACAGGGCTGTCATTAGAATCAGATGGAATTGTGCCTGTGAAGTGCTTAGAGTCCCTGCCACATAGGTACCACTGAAGCTTTAGCTGCTGTTATCCGATTATTTTTACTGGGTGAATATGTGGTGGTCCGTTGCTTGAATGTACCATTGGGTGTTGTACATTTTAGTTGCTCCTAGTCTTTTGAACTGTGATGTTGGAGAAGACTCTTGAGAGTCCCTCCGACTGCAAGGAGATCAAACTAGTCGATCCTAAAGGAGATCAATCCTGAATATTCACTGGAAGGACTGATGTTGAAGCTGAAACTCCAATACTTTGGCCACCTGATGTGAAGAACTGACTCATTGGAAAAGACCTTGATGCTGGGAAAGACTGAAGGTGGGAGGGGAAGGGGGCGATAGAGGATGAGATGGCTGGATGGCATCACCGACTCGATGGACATGAGTTTGAGTAAGCTCCGGGAGTTGGTGATGGACAGGGAGGCCTGGCGTGCTGCCGTCCGTGGGGTCGCAAAGAGTCAGACATGACTGAGTGACTGAACTGAACTCTTTTTCTATTATAGACAGTTCTGTAGTAACATATCTTTATGCATCCTCAGAATAAGTTTGGTGACTTAGAATTGCTGACTGAGAAGGTTTGTGTGTTTTATAACTTGGTATTTAGACCAAATTGCTCTTCAGAGAGGGTTGTCCCAGTCTCCCTCCTGAGCAGAAAAGGCTCATGAGCACATCAGTTCCCCACACCCACCTCAGCACTGGGTTATGAATTTTTTGGATCTTTTAAGCAGTTGTTTGAATCTTTACAAAAATGTGTGTTGTTTTTATTATCTAGATACCCTTTTTATTCTGCTGTACCAAAAGCTGTTTTTGACTGCTGAGTAATCATACCTTGGGAATAAAATGAGATGATTAATGACAATAAAAACAAAAGGCTTATTATTAAGGTAGTTAAATAGGGGCACATCTGGGTGTTACTTAAGTAGGACTTGCCTGTGGGAACATGTAAGACTCAACTCAAGGATGGAGGGGAGCCTCAGAAATGAAGTCAGAATGTCGCAGATCTGCAGAAAAACTGTGCTTTTATAAAGCGACAAACACGGCCGGGAGGCAGTCAGGAGTGAAACGCACCCCTGCTTCCTGCTTCCTGCTTCCTGTTAGAGGAGTAAAGAAAGCCTGTAGAGAAAGAGGCCTGTAATTGAAGCAAGGACTGGTGTAGCCAAAGCACCGAGGAGGGTGTGACCCGCCAGCCTGGGGCGCTGGCTTAGTGCCGCGAGGCTGTGTACAGCAGGTCTCTCCTCACCAGATAATCCAGAAAGAGGGAAAAAAATGTTTCTTGCTTTCTGACAAGTTTTTCTGGTCAGAGGTAGACTATTTAGTTGTTAAGTAGTAAGGGTTCTTTAGGAATAATCAGAAGATGGAAGAGATTAATGACATCCATACTTGCTCATTAAAAAAGAAACAGCAGGGAATTCCCTGGCGGTCCAGTGGTTAGGACTTGAAGCTGTCACTGCTAAGGGCCCAGGTTCAATCCCTTGTCTGGGAACTAAAACCCCACGAACCTCTCGGCATGGCCAGAAAAAAAGAAAAAAAAAAAAATCCAACCCCCTCTTCTCACTGTGCCGCAGTCTTCACTTGCTGCCTTCACCTCGCTGCCCTTGTCTGCAGATGGCCTTCTCCCCGTATGTGTGTCTGTCTCCAGATTTTCTCTTTCTGTAAGCGGACGAGTCATATTATTAGAGCCCACTGTGGGGACCTTCTTTTAACCTGATTCCCTCTGTAGAGACCTCCTATCCGAGAAGGGTGATGGAGGTGTGGGGTTGGGGCCTCAGCATATGAATTTTGTGTGTGTGCGTCACCAAGTCGTCTCCGGCTTTGTGGGCCCTGAACTGTAGCCCACAGGCTCCTCTGTCCATGGGGCTTCCAGGCAAGAACACTCCAGTGGGCCGCCACTTCCTTCTTCAGGGGATCTTCCCGACCCAGGCATTGAACTCAAGTCTCCTGTGGCTCCTACGCCGGCAGGTGGATTCTGTACCATGGAGCCACCTGGTCTGGGGGGACATGATTCAACCCATAACGCTTGTTGAGCATCTTTACATACACTTACTGGCCATTCCTGCTGGAGAAACATCTGTTCATATCCTTAGTGTGTTTTTATCTTATTTGTTGTCTTACTCATTTGTGGCTGTGCCAGGTCTCTGTGGCTGCATGGGCTTTGCTCTGGCTGTGATGAGCATGGGCCTCTCACTGCGGTGGCTTCTGCCGTCGTGGAGCACGGGCTCTGGGCTGGCAGGCTTCAGTTTCGGTTCTCAGGCTCTAGAGCAGAGGCTCAACAGTTGTGACGGACATGCTTAGTTGCTCCCCGGCATGTGGGATCTTCCCAGACCAGGGATAGAACCTGTGTCTCCTGCATTGGCAAGCAGATTCTTCACCACTGAGCCATGAAGAAAGCCCTTAGTATGTTTTTTAATTGGGCTGTTTGTCTTTCATTGTTGAATTGTAACAGCTTATGAGATTTTGCCTTTGAGAGAATACTGGTGTCCAGTCAGAACTGGGTCTGGGTCATAAAAGTGAGATCAGAGAGCCTGTCCCCGTCTGGCCCTGTGGGTAGCCAGTAGGGCAACCTGGGATACTTTTTGATCTCTTTGCATTTGATGTTTTCATCTTAAACCTGGTAGCTGTGGCGGCAGTCGAGGTACATCGTTGTTTCACGGGGAGGATGCTTGAGTCCCTGACTAGGTACACTCTGGAGCTAGCAGCGTCTCCACAGTGACTCAGGGCTGCTCCTGCTTGGCAGATCTCTGGGGTCCCATCAGCTTTGCTGAGGGCTCGTTCCAGCCTTCCTGTTGTGCTGTGTTTGCATGACTCAACGCTGTCCCTTCTCCTGGCTCAACGTTTTCCTGTTTTTTTTACAGATGCCAGGAAAGTCCACACGGCCCCTGCCCGCACCTTGTCCCTGCTGCGCCCCCTGCCCATTCTGGTCGCCACGGGTGGTGGGTATGCAGGGTACCGGCAGTATGAGAAGTACCGGGAGCGAGAGCTGGAGAAGCTGGGCTTGGACGTCCCGCCCAAGCTTGCTGGTCACTGGGAGGTAGGAACCGGGGGAGCCGCCTTGCATCCTCCCGGAGCACAGTTTCTGTCCCTCTGTAAATCACCCCAAAGTTAAGCCGTCTGAGAAAGTGGAATGTGCTTTCTTGGAGCTCATGTCTCCAATGGGTTTGGGGCGATGTGGAAGTTGTGTCAGGCTTCCCTCTGTCTTCAGACACACCCCTGGTCTCCCGAAGGCCTCTTGAAATCTTGGGAGCTCATGCCTTCCCCTGGGGCTGGCGTCCTGGCCGCCATGCTTCCTCAGTCTGAGGGCGGGCCGGAAGGGTTGGACTTGTGTGATGTGGATACGTTCTCACCAGGAACCAGACTGCAACTGTCCAGTCTCTTTACCATCACTGCTCAAAATGCTCTTGGGCCGGGAAGTGGGGGTGCGGTTGGGAGTCACATAGTGACGGCGGCTCAAGGGACGCGCCTGGGCTTCCCGCGGCACAGCGTCATTCCTGACTCCTAGTGGACGTTCAGTCAACGCTGAAATTGAGTATAAAGGTGTGAGTTTAAAAATTACTTTCTCTTCACCCTTAATTTAACAAATGAAATGCCTGCACTGTCAGTAGACCCTGACCTGTGAGCGCAGAGACTTGATGGTATTTAGGATGATGCGTGTGGGTTTCCCTGTGAGCCTCCCCGTATCGTTGATCCAGCCCAGCTGCCCCTGCAGCCAGGGTCCCAGTCCTGAAGGCTGGCTCTGGCTGTGCGCCTTGCTGGCTGTGTGCACTCGACCGCTTTCCTGGTTGTCTGTTTCGGGGTCACACACTCCAGACTCCGATTGCTGAGGAGCCATTGCGCAGCGTGTGAGTCATGCTGTCTGTGCGTGCTGAGCGCTGCACACCTGTCGCTGGTGGTTTCCCGTGTAAACATAGCCTTCTCCTTCCAGCTAGTGAAGTACTTGTGAGACTGTGACCCATGACCCCACCGGCGTGTTAGACCCATGCTTTCTTCCCTCTGACCCTGAGCATCTGTCAGGCTGACCCACCCTGTGACCTGCTTTTAGGAAATCCCCACTCATTTCCAAGGAATCCCAAGAGAATCTGCGTGTGGAGGAAATCTGCTTCCTCATTCTCAAAAGACCAACGTCAGTGGTTTTTTTTAGCATCCATTGTTTGTGTAACTGGAATTCCTGCCATCTGTGAGTCAGTACCTGAAAGACAATTGTCTGTAAAGTGGACAGGGTTGAATTAGCTCATAAGCTCTGGGCTCTGGACAGTGACGGGACATGGGGGCAGAGCGGCCCGGTGCAGCACGAGCTCTGGAGGAGCTGGGCTTAGTGCTGGAAGAGCTGGGCTGAAGTCAGTCCTGCTCGCTCTCTCTTCCTCTGTAAATTTGCTGTTGGCTGTGCGGGCTCTCCATTGCGGTGAGTGCACTCAGTCTCTCTTGTGGAGGAGCACCGGCTCTGGGCGTGCACGGGCTGAGTTGCCCCATCGCATGTGTCATTGAACCCCAGCCCCCTGCATTGGGAGGGAGCGTGGAGTCTTAACCGTTGGACCACAAGGGAAGTCTCTCCTCTAAGAGTTTTACGGTTTTAGGTCTGATGTTTAGGTCTCTGATCCATTTGGAGTTGTTTTTTATGTCGTATAAGGTAAGTGTCTGACTTCATTCACGTGGGTGACCATTCACTGTTGGTTGAAAAAAGGCTGTCCTTTCCCCATTGAGCGGTGTCGGCCCCCTTCTGTGAATCAGTCTTATTCTCTCGTAAATGACAGAGATGATGGTAATGCTTTGACAGAATGTTGGAAAACGGGGCGGACACTCTTGATTCCGCCTCCTTCTCACTAGATGACTTGTTGCATAATCGTGGGCTTTAGTTTTCAGGTATTCACTTCCCGTCTATCTCTGTTTTTAAATGGATATACAGTTGACCCTTAAACAATGTAGAGATTGGAGGCACCAGCCTCCGTCCCTGCAGCAGTAAGAAACGTGCATGTACCTTTACAGGCCACCCCTGGGGTGCATGGCTCCGTCCGTACCCTCCATTTGTGTAGTTCTGTAGTGCGTTTCTGTTGAGAACACTGCTTATAAGTGGGCCTGTGCGGTTCATGCCTGTGCCGTCCAGGGGCAGCTGCTCCTATTTCATATCTTTAGGTTGGTGCAAAAGTAATTGCGGTTTCAGATCATGAATTTTAAATCATTATAATTAGATTCAAACACATCTTAATTAATCAAAATAGGAACCATTACAATCAACACAACTTTGCCAATGAGAAATAAATTGATTTATTCCTGTAGTGTAAAAATCTGTCCTTCAGGATTTGATAAATTCTTGGAAAGCATTTTCTGCCTCCTGGTCATGGAAACGGTTTCCTTGCAAAAAGTTGTTGAGATGATTGAAGAAGTAGTGTTTGGTGAGAGGTCAGTGAATGTTTAAGAGGTCAGTGAATATTGCAGATGAGGCAAAACTTTAGCCAAATTCATTCAACTTTTGAAACATTGGTCGTGTGAACGTGGTCAGGCGTTGCCATGGAGAAGAGCTGGGCCATTTCTGTTGACCAGTGCCAGCTGCAGGCGTTGCAGTTTTTGGTGCATCTCATTGATTTGCTGAGCATATTTCTCGGATATAATGGTTTCACTGAGATTCAGAAAGCTGTAGTCGATCAGATGGGCAGCAGACCGCCAAATTGTGACCGTGACCTCTCTGGTGTAGGGTTGGCTTTGGAAGGTGCCTTGGAGCTTCCTGGTCCAACCACTGAGCTGGTTATCACTGGTTGTCGTATAAAATCCACTTTTCGTTGCATGTCACAATCCTATCGAGAAATGGTTTGTTGTTGTTGCTTAGAATAAAAGAAGATGACACTTCAAAATAATTTTTAAAATTTTCGGTCTGCTCATGAGGCACCCACTTATCCAGCTTTCTCACCTTTCCGATTTGCTTGAAATGTCGAACGACTGTCGAATGGTCAACGCTGAGTTCTTCGGCAGCTTCTTGTGTAGTTATAAGGGGATCAGCCTCAATGATCCTCTCATTTGGTCACTGTCAACTTCCAGTGTCTGGCAGTTACAGTCCTGATCTTCAAGGCTGTTGTCTCCATTGCAAAACTTTTTGAATCACCACTGCACTGTATGTTTGCTAGCAGTTTCTGGGCCAAATGCATTTTGTTGCGAGTGTTATCCACTGCTTTAAGATCCATTTTGAACTCAAATAAGAAAATCACTCGAATTTTGCGTTTTGTCTAACATCATTTCCATAGTCCAAAATAAATGTAAACTAAACGGCAAGTATTAAGTCATTAGCACAAAAAACATATAGCGAGAAATGTACGTTAAGATGTTGTATAACACAACCTCATTTAAGAATGTATTCCAGTGTCACACAGCAAATTTCAACAATGCAAAAACTGAAATTACATTTGCACCAACCTAGTAGGATGATTTTGCAGACTCCATGTAAGTATGAACTGTAAGTGACTCTGTTGCTGTGGTGGATTCTGGGCACTGGTGGTTTTTACCGGTGATTAATGCTGAGCAAATCTTTGCACATAGGCCTTCCCTTGGGCTGCATGCTGGGTGTGGAGTTGCTGTCTGAAAGGGTCTGGGCGCCTGCAGTCTGTGCTGTGTGTTGGGCATCTAAACCTCTTGTAGCCATCTGTAATGGGCATTGTCCATTAGGCATAGGATCGTTGTACGTGAACCACAGTGGGTGTTAGTGAAACCGTTGTCACAGACATTATTCCTCTCATGTTTACTCCATACCACAAATCTTTGCGCTTCTTCACGTGCCAGGCCTTGTTGAGCTCCAGGGGATTCGCTAGTGAGGAGAACTGGAGTTCCCATCCTCAGAGAGCTGCCTTTATTAGGGGCTAAGACAGACAAGAAGCAGGGAGGGTTGAAACGCCGCGGAGGAAGCACAGACGGGTACAGGGCACAGTGTCTTGGGCTGGGCAGTACCAGGGAAGGAAGGAAGGCGGGTCCACTCAGAGCCGTGTGGGCTCCCGGGGCATCTGAGGGGCGGGGAGAGCCGTCCGGGCAGATTGGACAGAGCGGCAGATGGGACAGAGCACACTTGTCGCTGTTGATGGGGAACAAGAACCCCTGTGGCTGGAGGCCCGGAGGGCGGGAGGACCCAGGGCGCCAGCTCTGGCTGTCTTTTGAGTGCGCCCTGAGTGATATGGGTTCTGATCCGACTGTCCTGGCTGCCATGGGGACAGGTTAGGGGACCTGTTGGGAGGCTCTGACAGGATCCCAGCAGATCAGAGTGGGAGCAGTGAGGAGGGGAAAGGCACTTGATGCTGTTTTTATTGAAGTGTAATTAATGTAGAACGTAGGTTACAGGTGTACAGTCCAGTGATTCACAAGTTTTAAGGTCATGCTCCACTTACAGTTCGTATAAACTGCTGACTGTATTTCCCGTCGTGCAGTGCATCCCTGGGGCTCATTTCGTGCGTGAGTTTCCCCTCCCCCCGCCCCTGCGTGTCCCCGTGTCCCTGTCAGGCGCGCCAGCCCACTGTACCGTGTGGACGGCACATTCGAGTCTGGGTATGTTTGAGGGGAGAGTGCACGGGACGCACCGCTGGGTTGGATGTGGGATGGGAGTGGAAAACGCCCGGCGAGCTCTGACTTGAGCAGGTGGAGGGGAGGGAGTGAAGAGCCTCCAGACTTGCGCTGTCTTACTCTCTGTGGTCGGCTTTTCTCGGAGTGTGAGTCCCCATCAGCATTTCTCACGTGTTTATTCTCTGCCTGTATTTGCTCAGTGTACTCGTCAGCTTAACATTTCAGTCTGAGGTCGGATCAGGACACCTGCCCTCAGAGCCAGAGCTGTGGCTGGGCGAGGCGAGGACTCTTCCCCAAGTGTCTTTTCAGGAGCTCATGATGTCCTTCCTGGGAAAGCTTTGGGTTCAGGGTCAAAGAGCCTGATCATTTTGGGCTGCTTGGGCCTGGTGTTTGGCCTCCGGGGGGAGGGCGGTCGCCCTGGGCCTCTGCTGAGAGGTGGCTTTGAGGGGACAGCTCTGCCCCGGGCTGGAAGGCCCTCCCTGTGCCCAGAGTGTCGCGCCGTCTGTGTGGCGGCTGTAATTTCACATACGCCCCGCTCGTGTCTCCGTAAGTACAAACGGGGAAACAGGCCTTCGTAAGTACTTCTTACTGAGAGGCTGAAAGGTGCTCCAGCAGGTGGCCGGGTGGCAGGTGTGTGGTGGGAGCACGTAGGCGTGCCCACCCCAGGGGCTCCTGCCCCACGCAGGGGGGCATCTGGGGGCAAAGCCTCTGCACCCCCAGGTTCTGGCACTTCTGAGGTGTCCCTTTCTGACCAGGCCTGAGGACAGATGTGGGCATGTGGGCGGGGTGGAAAGGCTGGCCTTTGGGGCAGAAGCTGGCACACGTCCTCCTCCTGCACCAAGGAGCTGACTCCGTGGAGATGGGGCCGAGGTGCAGGGTGGTGGTGGGCGGCTGCCTCTCCCACCAGGCGAGGAGCTGCCGTGTGGACAGAGAGGGGTTCTCGGGAGAGGCACCGTGTGCCAGCCTGCTCCGGGGCTTTCCTCCCCAGTAGTAGAATTTAGTTTTTCTGTGGCTTAAACAGTGTCTTCCAGTATTTTTATTGTGAGCATTTGAATAAGGCAGAAAAGTGGAGAGAAGACCACTGGATTGATGGGCGTGAATGTTTCAGCGTATCTGCTTCGTTTCTGAGTGCATCTGTGGACTCCCCTCAAAGCCACGGAAAGAGCACTGCAGACGTTGTGGAATGAAACTCCATCCCTCCACACTTCAGTCCACATCGGAGCATAGGATGCAGTTTGTTGTCGTCTCAGCTTAGCCTCAGAGTGCTCAGGGAGCAGTCCCTGTGTTAACACCAATTCCTTGTTTCCGGCTCAGTTTGGTGTTTTTAAAAGGAAGGTGCGGCATT
This sequence comes from Oryx dammah, assembly GCF_014754425.2. NCBI lineage: Eukaryota > Metazoa > Chordata > Mammalia > Artiodactyla > Bovidae > Oryx > Oryx dammah. Next base: position 69,373,056 of record NW_024070196.1, on the reverse strand, counting down.
CCGGCTGTGAAAAGAAAGAAAGCCGGATCAGCCTGTGGTCCCCCACCCACCGCCTGCACTTGGCATCTCCTTCCCTCCATGAGCCTGGACAGTGTGGAGCTTGTTTTACATGTTTTTAAACTTCCGGTAATTGTTACAGCTTTATTGTTCCTCTCTGTGAACAGGCTGCTTTTAAATAAGAATGACACAGGTATAAATACCTGGTCCCATACTGGCAGGGGGTGGGTATTCAGTACCTGCTATTCTGCTTCTTACCTCACAGGTGGTGGTAAGACAACTCTGGATGTTAAGATGGGCAGACAGTCCAGTTGGTGGGAAGCAGACCTCCAGCCTTTCCTCTCCCCTAGCCTGGGGGGCACCTGTGCCTGGAGCCCTGAGGGGGCAGGGAATGGATGAGGCTGGGCTCTGGGCAGGAGGGAGCTTTCTGCTGGGCTGCCTTATCCTCTGCAGCCTGTTTGCTCTCTGGGCAGCAGAGAAGTCATCGGGCTGGTGGGACTGCTAGGAAACATCGGAGAGCCCCACGGGAGAATTCGGCAGGGCTGTGAGAAGCCCTTGGATCAAGAAGTCACCCGAGGGTGCTCCGTGCTTGTCCTGGCTCCTGCCAGGCTCCTGCCAGGCTGATGACCTGCCGCTAGCTCCCTGTGGCAGCCTTGGCACGCTGGCCATCACTGTTCTTCCTCAGGGGCCTCCACTCGCCCCAGGCAGTGAGGACACTTGCCACTCCCTGGCCCCCTGGCTCAGCAGGGCACGGTGTTCAGGGCATGGGGAGGGGCCGGGCGCCGTCCTTGGCGCTCTGGCCCAGTGGCTGGGGGCCTGCAGAACTTTGCGGTGGCACTAGGTGGCACTCCCGCCCAGGGGCGTCCAAGCAAGGTGGCCATGAAGGCCCAAGTGTGGCTGGCCAGAAGGGGCCGCATTCGGGGAAGAGTGCACCTGCCAAGGGGTTTTGTTAGTCCCAGAAACCATGTTGAGTTTTGTCTGGAATATGGTCCAGAAGGCATTTCCCTCCTGAGGTACACATGGTGGAGGGCAGGTTAGAAGGCGGGAGCGCCGGTCTCAGGGCTGGTTTTTGCGTTTGCTAAGCACCGACCAGCCTGAGAGTTTCGAATGATCCCAGAGGAGCGCACGTCCACGTGGAGCAGCCCAGCTGGCCCTTTGACGGCGGGGAGCAGCAGTGCTGCGGGACGCTCGGGGGATGGAACGCTGGGCTCTTGGGCCACGTTTGTCACCCCCCCTTCAGGTCTGGGTGCACTGCAGGCCGTGGGGAAGCCGGGATGGTCTCCCCGGGTTTCCGGATCTGTAGTTTTCTTGTTAGGGTTGTGTATCAGCATCTTCTGTGCTTTAACTCCTCGTCATGCCATCGTGAGTGGTGTTTGGTTGGAGCTCTAAGCTCAGAAGGGGCCTGGAGCCTCACTGAGAATGCCGGTGCGCTCCCCTGCCCCCCAGTTCCTGCTGGCGCCCTGTCGTGCTGGGTGCAGCCCCTGAGGGGGGAGCCTCCCCCCCCCCCCCGCCCCCTCCTCCCCACTGAGATGCCCCGGGCTGTGGTTTGTTGCGGAGCCCTGGGTTTGGTGGCTCGAGTTGCGGGCGGTGTGTGGGCTGTGCGTCCCGCTGCGCCTTCTTCCAGGCGGCCTTGGCTCCCCTGCCCATCTCCTCACAAGCCCTAAGGCTTCCTGAAGAGGAAGAGGCTCTTCTTCTAAATGTTGCTCTGGAGAGTGAATTCCCCATGGTCAGAAGATGCTGGGGTGGTCCTGCGTGCTTTCTGTGACTGAGTAGGGGTGGTGGTGCGCCCCTGAAAACTGGCTCGTTCCATCCCATGTTGACCGAGTGTTTTTGGTGGGCATGAGGGGTAGGGTGCTGAAGCCTGCAGGCTGGGCCCCCACCGTCCAGTGGGCCAGGAGGATAGGAGGAGAATCACCGCACAGGTCTCGAGCCCTGCGAGGAAGCCTGCGCCAGGGCGGGGCGGACCTTGCCCGCTGGCCTCCTGCGCTGCTCTGCCCTGGGGGTTTCTGGGTCAGGGTGTATCTGCCTGGAGAAGAGGGCTTGGGGCGGGAAGCAGCCTTTGTCCTCAGGGTTGGGTGTGAGAAGGAGCAAGGGCTTCACCGCCTCCTGTCAGCTCCGAGGGCTGGCTGGAAAAGGTGGCCGCAGGGTGAGGCCCGCCCTGTGAGGAGGCCCGGCGGCGGACCCCTCCTCCTGCCGCTCCGCGGCCCCTGCCGCGCGGGCGCCCCGCGCCTGGCGTCCGGCCCCCGCCCCGCCCCGGCGGCCTGAGTGGCTCCAGCCCGGCCCCGCTGCCCGCCCCCTGCTTCCGTGGAGCGGCGCCTCCCGGCAGTTCAGTCGCGCGGGCGGCGCGGACGCGAGCGGAGCCGACCACCTGCGGGTGAGTGAGCGCGCGCGGCCGAAGGCCTCGCCCAGCGCGGGGGGCCTCGCCTCCTGGGCTGTGGTCGCCCCTTCCCGCCGGGGATCTGGGGAGCACCCCGCTCCCTTCTCCGGTCCTCACCGGGCTGTGGCTTCCCTGGCCCCACACGGTGGGTCACGGGGCGGCGGATGAGCTCACTTCCTCCGCGTCTTGTAGCATCTCTTCGCCCCACAGCCCAGAAAAGGGAAACCCGGGCTGCTCGGGGTCTTCCCTGCGCCCAGTTTCCTCAGTGCTGCCGGGGGCTGGCAGTTGTGGGGAGGGAAGCGGGACCACGGGCCGGAGTGGGTGAACCCGCCCTTCCCGGAGCCCCACTCCCCGCTGGTGCCAAGGACTGTCCTGGAGAAGGCTCCTTGAGGGGAGCCAAGAACGACTCCTGCCGCCTCCCTGCACCTCCCTTGAAAGAGGCGCACCTGGACTTTTCTTTTTGCTTCCTCTTCTTTCACCAGAGGCTTCCCCAAGATGGCTTACCCCTTTCACAGGCAGAATCCATTTTCTTGGTTCCCTACTTCTGACATTTTGTCACCTTCTAGCCCTGGTACTCGCGGAGGAATGGTTGGTGGCCCCACCTGGACACAGCTGCCCTGTGACTACCCTACAGAGCAGGCGTGTGCACCGCAAGTCAGGCCAGGGACACGTGGTTTGGGGGCACTGGGGGTTACCTGCCGAGGCTTCAGGCTGGCTGTCTGGCACCCAGTGAGCTTTCCACAGGGAACACCGTCGGTCCGGCTGACTTGTGCAGGATGTGAGGGGTGGGCGGGGACGCTGCAGCCCTGCTAGGGTGTGAACCCCAGAAGAGCTCTCCTCCAACTTGGACTTCTTGAGCCCGCCCTTCCTGCTCACATCATTGCTGCCCTGGGGTTGGGGCTCCTCTGTCCGAACTGCCTCCTCTGCCCTTTCCTTCTGTCCTCCCAGAGCGTGGGTCTGAAAGGGAGGGGGTGGTGGTCAGGAGCCAGGGCTGCGGGATGAGACTGCGCTAAGGTTTTGGGGGGAATGGAGGCGTGGGGTTTCTGAGCCTCCAGACAGGTGACCAGGAGGAACGGTCCTTCCCCTTTCAGATGAGGGGACTGAAACCCAGACAGCACCTGCGACTTGCCTTTCCCAGCTCGCAGGGTGAGGGTGGCGGGGGCATCCAGGGTCATAGCCACCAGACAGCCCCCGTCCCCCCAGAGCCACTCTGTCCTCATGTTCCGCACGGCTGGCTCGTAGGCTGCCCGGTGACTTTGAAGTCCTACTGGTCCCAGCCCCATCGCCTCCCACAGAGTGTCCTTGGGATTCTAGGGAGGGAGGGAAGGTGTCTATCCTCCTCTGCTTCAGGGTGCCCTCCTTGCAGAGTCCTCACGCAGGCCTGAGTGCCCCAGGTTGCACTCAGGGAGCCAGAGAGGGAGAGAAGGCTCTGGCTTGGCCCCAAAGGCCACTGTAGGCACAGAGGGCTCGTGGGGCTCTGAAATGGGAATGCCCTGAGTTAGGGGTGACCGCTAGGGACTCATTCCCGCCATTGTGCAGCGCTGAGCTGGGTGGTGCTTGAGGGTGCTGGCCCATTTCTTGGAGGACAGCTGAAGTCATGTCTGCTTCCTGGGGGCTTTGGGGGGTGCACCGATGGGGATTTAGAAGAAATCTGACCCTGGTCTCAGTGTCCCGTTTTAGAGAAGGCGGCAGAGGAGTGGCCGAGACAGGACTGAGGCATGCAGACTTCGGGCTCCTCAGGGCAAGTTCCGGAGTGACTCCAGGATAGCAGCTCCTTGGGCTGGTCCCCCCCGCCCCCCCGAGCCCCTGGACTGGAGGCTCTGGGAGAGCATGCAACGCAAAGGCACATGCAGGGATCTGCTTTGAGGGCCTGACGTTTTGGAGTGAGCTGGGCTGGTTTGTGGGCCCCTGAATGTGCCTGACAACATGCGGAATCGGTCGCGGTCCTGCCAGGAGGACAGTGAGGAAGCCTGCCCCAAGGAGGCCTAGCTTCTCTCCAGGCCCACAAGACTTCACCAGCCCCCACCATGACGTTTTCTAGAGGGGGGTGGGGCACGAGTGGTCAACCTGGTCCTGAAGCCTAGCTCCATGCTCAAGCCCAACTGCCGGTCTCCCCACTGGGCCTGCTTCTCTTGGGAGCCAGCAGGCAAGTTTGGGGCCTCAGGTGGGGCGGGCTTGCTCGTAGGTGGGCAGGACGTCCGCTTGGGCCTGGCCCTTGGGCAGAGGAAATCTGGGTGGGCACCCTCTGGCCGCTCAGAAGGGTGGCCTGGGGAGATGGGCGTCCTGGTTTGAGATGGGGCGGAAATCCAGTTGAACATCCAAACCTTAGTCGGCCTGGTCCAGCCCCGTGGCCGCGTACACCAGGGAGCCGGCAGTTGCCCATCCTCCTCGAGCGAGGTGGGTTTGCCCAGGGCGGCAGCCGTCCAGCCGAGTTGGGGCCTCTTGCTCTGCCCCTGCTCGGTAGCCGGGCGGGAGCAGCCCTAGGCCCCTGTGGGTCTTTCTGAGAAGATGCCGCCAGGCTCGCGGGTCGGCAGTGTGCTGGGCAGACGGGACTCGGGGCTGCCGAATGTTGCCCGCCCTGCCCGTTAGCTGCTAGCCGGGCGCCCTCGGCCCACAGTGCCGCTTCCCCCGGAGAGAGGGGAGGCGGGGCGGCGAGTTTCCCCGAGGGCGCCGGGCTGCCCCTCTTCTGAGAGCCAGAGCAGGCCAGCCGCCGGGTCCCAGCGCCGCGCCCTCACCCCTCGGATGCTGCTTTGTCACCTGAAAGGGAAAGTGGGTCAGGTCCCGGCGAGGGAGGGGCGGCAGGGCCGGCCTGGGTGCCTGCCCGGAGCGCGGGGCTCGGATTCCTGCCTGGGCCCGGCGGCGCCGAGGGCCCTCCCTGCCGGGAGTGGGCAGGTGGCCAGGGACACAGCGGGCCGAGCAGGTCCGTGACCCGCGCCTGTCTCTGCAGCAGCCCCGACGTCTCACCTGCGCCCCCGAGCCTTCGGACCGGACCGAGCCGGGGAGCGGTCCCCCAGCCGCCACCTCGGGCCGAGGAGCGGCGACAGCGCAGCCCCGGGGGGAAGGGAGGAAGGAGGCGAGACAAAGGCGCGCGCCGGCCCCGCCTTCTTGCGCCGCCCACCATGTGTCAGTCAGAGGCGCGGCGAGGACCCGAGCTCCGCGCGGCGAGATGGTGAGATGCCCACGGCCGCGTCCTAACCCCGCCGCACCCCGCGCCGACCTCCGGAAGGTCAGAGTTCACGTCCAGCGGCTCCGCGGTGGAGTGGTGGCGGCGGCAGGGGGCTAGGGGCCCAGCTCCCGCGGCTAGAGGGGCCCGCCCCGGGGGGGGGGGCCGAGTCGGAGAGCCCGCTTCAGGTATCGGTGGGGGCCCGCGGGCTGCTGGTCCAGTGTCCACGCCGCGCCCCCGCCCCGCTTGGGTGCAGCTTCTCTGGGATTGGTCCCCGCGCTTCTGCAGAGAGCAGGGTGGGCGGGAGGAACCTGGGGTAGAGGAGTGATGTGTCCGGCTTGGCCTGGCCCCTACCCATTTCGTGGACCTTTTTAAAGGGATGGGAATGATCGCGGAGGGTCTGGTGAGCAGTGCAGAGGCAGCACTTCCAGGGCCACCGCTGAGCTGCAGGGCCTGGCCCTCGGCTCAGCTCTCCGTCTTCTCTGCTTTTCGTTATCAGCTGTGCTGCCTTTGTTCCTTGGTTTGTTGAGCAGCTGGGGGCAGAGGACCGAGCTGCTCTGAGCGCGCTCAGGCGCAGATGGAGCCTCCTGCTCCTGTTGAGTGTAGTGTTTTTGACGAAGGTCCGAGTGGGTGGTAAAGTGGTCTCCTAAAGCCCACTGGGGCCTTGAAAGCATCTAGCTCCTGGGTCTGTGGCACGGCGACCTGGGCCTCGGTGTCATGACTCAGGAAGAACTTAGCAAACGCTCAGCTTCAGGGGAGCCAGAGACCGGGCTGACTGTACTGAGTTGGGGCTGGTGTGGTCAGGGAAAGGCCCACCTACCTTTACTGGAAGGAGGGGCCTGGGTCAGGTGTGTGTGGCCCCAGCAGGCCTGAGGGTTGGCGGGGAGCTCAGCGCCACCACCCTCTGGATTGTTGCAGAGAACCTGAGGTGACAGGGTGGGTGGAGCAGTAGCCGTGTGTGTGTGTCTGTGTGTGCACCTGCGTGCTTCTGCACCTGCGTGTGTATGTGTGATCTTACCAGGCCCGATCCCTTATCAGGTGAGGAAATAAGAGGCCTGGTCCATGGAGAGATTTACCCAGATCCTGTGCTGCCAGAGGCTTGGGGGCTCAGCCTAGCTCTCCTTGAAGCCCATATGAACAGAGCCGGCCTCAGGCAGGTGGGGACCGCCCAGCGGGCTTTGCCTACGCTGCCTCCTTGGTGCTCGGCCCCAAGGTCCGAGACAGGGCCCATGCCAGGCTGCGAAGCTATTCTGAGCCGTCTCAGCTGACACACAGGTAGAGACTGGGAGGTGAGCACCGGCAGAGGCAGCCCAGCCCCCGACTGAGTGCGGTTGGTGTGAGGGGGTCGGGCCTGTGTCACCGGCTCCGTGGAGAGGCAGGCGAGCTTGCCGAGGGCGGGGTGGGGCCCCTGGTCCTCTGCTGACCTCGGCCGTGCGCGGACCTGTGCCCTGCAGGTTGCACTTTCCTCAGCTGGCCCTGAGGCGGAGGCTGGGACAGCTGAGCTGCATGTCCAAACCCGCCCTGAAGCTGCGCTCCTGGCCCCTGGCGGCCCTCTACTACCTCCTGCCCCTCGGCGCCCTCAGGCCCCTCAGCCGGGTGGGATGGAGGCCTGTGAGCAGGGTAAGTGTGCGGGGGCTGCCGGCCCTGCCTCCCCGCAGCAGGCCGGAGGGGGGTGCCCAGTTATCCGGGCAGAGGTGGTGCTGCGGGGCCTGAGCCCTTCAACAGATGCTGTTGGAAGGCGAGTTGGTGGAGGGGCTGGGCTGGTCGGTGGCCATGTGGGCTGCGGACAGGTGACGGGAAAGGCCCGTCATCCACGCCCTGCTCTCTCTGCCTGCATTCCTGCCATGTAAGTGCTCTGTTTCTGGAAAGAACCCACATTGGGTATTCAGAAAAGGGTGTGTTTCATCTCCTGTGTTCAGACAGAAAAGAGCTTAGAGGTGATTTTGAGAAGAATCAAATTCCTGGACGCCAGAGGGCAGTTCATACACGCAAGAGCCTGTGTGGCCTCTCTGGGTAGGGATGCCTTTGAGGACCCAGGAGCCCCCAGCAGGGCTACCTGAGGGCCTTGGGCAGCCCGGTGGGTGTCGCCAGGCTTGGAAGCTGAGGGTACCTATGGGGCACTGCGCATTAGGCCTAGGGTCACAGGGCAGCCCTGGGCCACCCCCTACATAGGTATCAGCTGGGAGTGCTGAGAGCTAACTCAGTGCCTCTTTAGAGGTGTTTAAAGTTGGGAGTGGAACTGCTTTTGCACCTTGGGGACTTGGTGTCTTGGCACCGTTCAGCAAGCAGCAGCCACCAGTTAAAGCAGGTCCCACAACAGCACCTCAGATTTAAGAGCTTGGGCTGGAGGGTCTGACTGAGGTGCAGCCCCCTCTCTGCAGGAGCTTCGGGCAGGGACGGCTGTGTGGACTGTGAGGCCCTTGCAGTAGAGGTGTCAGTGCCGGCACTTCTGCCTGAAAGCCCCTGTGCTCAGGGCAGGCTGAGCACGTGCACTTCAGGGTGTGGACGTGCCTGACCACCGAGAGCCGATTGCTCCTGTGCTGGTCTGGGACGCCCGCAGCACTGCCCACTGCAACCTCTGGTTGACCACACCCAACCCTTGTATGCCTGTCCCCATCCACGAGACCCGGTGGGAACGCTGCAGGAAAACGGCTGATCCCTGAGCTCTGTGAGTCACTGCGGAGGCCCCGCCAGCACTGTGTGTGTAGACTTGGAAGCTCAGTCTGGTTCCTGGTGAGACCACCATGTCACAAAGCCCTCGAGGGTCCCAGCTGCTCGGGCCTCAGAGCTGGTCCCTGTGCGGGGGTCCTGGGGCTGCGTGCACGGCGTGGCACACTCATCTGCCCTCGGGACCTGCAGGTGGCTTTGTACAAGTCGGTGCCAACACGCTTGCTGTCCCGGGCCTGGGGCCGCCTCAACCAAGTGGAGCTGCCGCACTGGCTGCGCAGGCCCGTCTACAGCCTGTACATCTGGACTTTCGGGGTGAATATGAAGGAGGCCGCTGTGGAGGACCTGCGCCACTACCGCAACCTTAGCGAGTTCTTCCGGCGCAAGCTGAAGCCGCAGGCCCGGCCCGTGTGTGGCCTGCACAGTGTGGTAAGGCCCGGCCCGCCTCCCGCCTCGGTGCCTTTGGGCACTGCTTCCAGGCTGGACCCCCAGGGGGGCCTGGCCCTGTCCTCCACACCCTCCCCTGCAGTGAGCCTCTCCTGACCCTTCCAGATCAGCCCCTCAGACGGGAAGATCCTCAACTTCGGACAGGTGAAGAACTGTGAGGTGGAGCAGGTGAAGGGGGTCACCTACTCGCTGGAGTCATTCCTGGGCCCCCGCACGCCCGCAGAGGACCTGCCCTTCCCCCCAGGTGGGTCCTGGCCTGTGGTGCTGGGTGCCAGCAGGTGGAGGGGTGGGGAGGGAGGGAGGCCTGTGGACAGGAGGCCCTCTGCCCGCAACTCAGGCCTCCCTGGAGCTGGCGTCCGGGCGGCACAGAGGGTTCTGAGCAGCTGGCCCGCGTCTGCCCACAGCCGTGCCCCACAGCTCCTTCAGGAGCCAGCTGGTCACGCGTGAAGGGAACGAGCTCTACCACTGCGTCATCTACCTGGCCCCCGGGGACTACCACTGCTTCCATTCCCCCACTGACTGGACCGTCGCCCACAGGCGCCACTTCCCAGGTAGGCCGGGCCCGGCTGCCCCTGGGCGCCTCGGATGAGCGCCTCAGCTTCTTCCTGCCAGAGGCCGTGGGCTCCAGAGTTGGGGGCAAAGCTGCATGTGGGGGTGCAGGTTGGGGTCCAGCCTGCTCTGCGTCTGGAATGACAGGCCAGGCGGGGAGTACCAGTGTCTGTCCCACAGGCTCCCTGATGTCCGTGAACCCTGGCATGGCCCGCTGGATCAAGGAGCTCTTCTGCCACAATGAGCGGGTGGTCCTGACGGGGGACTGGAAACACGGCTTCTTCTCGCTGACGGCTGTGGGGGCCACCAATGTGGGCTCCATCCGCATCTACTTCGACCGGGTAAGCAGGTCCCGCTAGAGCCCAAGGGCTGGGCCATTGTGGGCTCCAAGGGCTGGGCCATTGTGGGCTCCCTGCACCATCTCCCGTGCAGCCAGAGCTGCTGGGGCTGCGATTTCTAGGAAGGCAGGTCCCCCACCCCAGTCTAGAGGTGGCTGCAGGGGGGAGGGAATTAACCTCCCTGCTTGGCACTTGCTTCTGCTGGAAACCCAAGGGGAGCCTGGGTCAGGGTGCTGCTGGAGGGCAAGTGTGTGACGGGCACAGGTGAACAGGCAGGTCCGGCTCCTCCATTCCCTCCGGCCCCAGGTCACAGCAGATCGGGCTCCAGCTCAGCCCTGGCCCGTGGCCCAGCTGCTGTCCCCACTTCCCTTCCCAAGCAGGGTGAGGGACAGGCTGTGTCCACAGCCCACATGCTCTGTCTCCGCCTCCCAGGACCTGCACACAAACAGCCCCCGGTACAGCAAAGGCTCCTTCAACGACTTCAGCTTCGTGACGCACGCCAACAAGGAGGGCATCCCCATGCGCAAGGGCGAGCACCTGGGCGAGTTCAACCTAGGCTCCACCATTGTGCTCATCTTCGAGGCCCCCAAGGACTTCAACTTCAGGCTGCAGGCAGGACAGAAGATCCGATTTGGGGAGGCTCTGGGCTCCCTCTGAGCCTCCTGCATGGCTGCGGCTGCTGAGGGTCTTTTCAAGGGGACCTCTGAGGCTGTCTAGGGAGGGGACCACAGGGTCTGACCAGGCAGGACCTGGGTGACTTCCGTCCCTGCTTCCGGGGTGCAGACAAGGTCGTCAGAGCCCATTATGCCCTACACCGCTGTCACCCCACCCCCCCGACCTGAAGAGAAAGTGTGGGCCAGGGTGATGGAGTCCCTCTTGGAGACTTTTTAACGTCTCGTAAAAACTGGCTCTTTTACCTCCCAGCCGAGCGTTCGGTTGGTCCCGATTTCCGTTCTGAGATAAGCGGTAGTTAAGGTACCTTCTTGCTGCTCGTCCTGTCACTGCTTTCTGGCCTCCGCCTCTGCTTCCCCTGCACAGGGTGAGGTGCCTCCTGGCACTGACTGTGGGCCCCACACTGGGGCCGGTACTGCAGCTGCTTTCTGTCCCCGAGTTTGCTCCACCTTGCTTGTTGGGAAAGGCTGCTTTCTCTCTTTGCACTTGAGACTGAACACGTCACCTGCCAAGACTCTGCCAGCAGCTTCCAAGGGTGGCCTCTGGTGGCTCAGTGCTTTGCAGACCCTGGCGAGTGACCTTCCGGAGCTGGTAGGACCCACATCGACCCCCCTGCAGTGGTGGCCCAGCTGGGACCAGGGGCGAGCTCATGTCCCCTCCCTACATCCAGGCCTGTGTAAATACACAGAAGTTGCTGCTGTTGATCAGGGGCTTACACTGGAAACAAAGGAGCCTTGTTGATGTCTTTGGTGTGTGACGGAGGGGGCTGTCAGTGCCTAGAAAACCTGTCCCCAAGTAACAGATACTAACAGGTACGAGGTCCTGAGGGAGCCACTGAGGGGGGCGGGGGGAGGGCCAAGTTTCATGTTTCCTGGGGATGCTGTGAATTTCTCCTGCAGGAGAAGCCATTTGAACTTTTTCAACTGTATCAGTAGCACAGTATTTTTGTATGAAAAGTGGGAGACTTCTGAACAGTGATTCATTTAATTGCAACATTTTGAAATAAACTAAAAAACATTGCTGCTCTGCATTCTGCTCCTGGACGTGGTGACTAGCACAGAGCCTGCCGCAGGGCCTGGACCCGAGCGATGCAGGTGTGGACGGGCTGGCGCCGGGCCTGCAGCTCGTCGGCCAGCTGCTGGATCTGCACCTCCACCTGGGGGGACGGGGGGCCAGCTGAGAGGAAGCCCAGCCCAGGAGCCGTCCCAGCTGCCCGCGCCTCACCTTCCGCAGCTCCTCCTGAACCTGCTGCTCAGCTTCCTGGTCCTCAGCCCGGGGCTCCTTCCTGCTCAGCTCTAGCCACCGCCTCAGGCTGTGCGCTTGCCGCTGGCAGGACCTGAGGGCGCAAGGCAACTGCTGCCTGGCTTTGCCCAGGCAGAGCCTGGGGACAAGCACACCCGCTTCTGCCATGGGCAGAGAGGCTCCCCCACCATCCTCGGCCTGTGCAGAGCAGGCCTTGGGGGACCCAAGCCCTTCCCTCCACTCAAGGCTGCTGCCCATGTGGAGGCCCCCGGGCGTGGGGGAGGCTGGCCGTGGACCCAGAGGGCACACGCAGAGCACCATCCCGCATGAGTGACAACACAGCAGGCAGAGCATCGGCTTCCAGGGGCACAGCTGGGTGTAAAGTTCTGCTCAGCTCCTCCTGAGCATTACGCCCTCAGGTCCCTGAAGGTGAGACCACCCTGGACCTAAACAAGCTGGACTGAGCGAGGAGCTGCTCTGCCTGCCTGAGGGGCTGTCCCCGGGGACACAGCGCCCCAGTCGGTCCCCTCAGTGGGGCGGCACGAGTGCCGTGGTCTCACCTGAGGTTCTGCCTCGTGGTCTGGTAGTCCTGCAGCTGCTGCCGGATGCCATCGAGCTCAGCCTCCACGTCGCTGTGGCCAGTGCCCACAGGGGAACAGGCTTGATTTCGGCCAGCCTCCTGGCTCAGTCCTGGATGAGCCGAGCTGCCGGGAGGGGCACCCCCTCTCGAGGCACTGACAGGCCCGCGGTAAACACCTGCAAGGTCAGAGCCAGGCCCAGGCCTGGTGCCCCTGAAGTCCCCAGGAAGGAGCAGGCGGGGGCTGGGGACACCGGCCAGGGTCGGAGGGACCTGGGACGGAAGCCCAGGCGTCACCGGCTGGGCTGACCGCTGTAAAGGAGAAATGAACACTGACCAGGGAAGTGGGAGGAAGGTGGGGAGCCGGGGTTCCCTGTGCCTGCCAGGGCCAGCTCACCTGGCCTTGCCCTCTTCCGCACCCGACTCCGCCAGAGGGCCCCCACCACTGGAGCAGCCGCTGCCAGCTGTACCAAGCTTTCACCCCTTCCAGCAACGACCGAACCTTTCCCTGAGAAAGGTGCTCCAGTCCCCCTCCCCTCCCTCCTGGTGACGCCGGCCACTGGAGGGACTCGATGCTCCCACCCTCCCTCCACTCGCTCAGGTCGCAGCCCTTCTGGCACAAGCTCCCGCAGGGCCAGCCCAGGGCACACTCGCGCCTCCGCACGTCCCCATCCCAACTCCTTGACTCTCACGTCACAGGCCCCAGTCGCAACCCCTCCTCCCTGTCACCCCTTCAGTTCTCAGGGGGTTACCTCCAACCTGTGCTGCGAACTGTCAACTTTGATCTGCAGCCCTGACCTTGTTCCTGGAGGCCAGGCTCCATCTGTTGCTTTATCTCAAACCTGACAGGTTCAGGACTCACTCTTCATGCGTCACCTGGGTCCCCAGCCATGTCTTCCCTCTCGCAGTAAAAGAACTCATTATTTCCCTAGTTGTTCAGGCTGGAAACCCAGGCACCATCCTGGACTCCTTCCCTTCCTCTCACCAAACCCATCAGAGCGAGCCCTGCCTGCCCTGCCTCCCACGGCGTCCACGCGCCACGTCCCAGCCACAGCACCTGCTGGACCCGTGTCCACAGCCTCTTGTGCACCTAAAGTCCAGCTTCTCCCTGAAGCCTGCATGGCCCTCCCTGGTCCGCAGCCTCTACCTCCGTCTGCGAGTGGGGTTTCCTTTGGTCCCCACCTCCGTGTAAGCGTCACGAGCAGGGGCCTCAGGGCCCACTCCCTGCCGTGTCCCGAGGACAGTGGCCCCTACACTGGGTGCATCTCCCGAGGCAGCGGGCACAGCTTTGGCTATGGCACCGAGTGTGCAAGAAAGCAGCAGCAAAGGCCAGACCAGAACAGGCGCCAGGGGTCTTACCCAAACGGGTACTTGGGCCCCACGTGGCACAAAGGAGGACGGGGGCAGCAGCTCTGGGCTGGGGTGCGCCGTGGGCGGTGGCTTCAGGCCAGAGGCTCGTGGCACGGGGCTGCTTGGGTCCAGCACTGACCGGGTGGGGCCCACTGGCCGGACCTGGTGTAGGCCGCACTCCCACAGGGCCCGGGACCTGCGTGGGGGGGGGGGGGGGGAGGAGCCAGTCAGGCAGCGGCCCCAGACGAGCGGGAAGGAAGGGGCCAGGCCCAGGGCCCCAGGATCGCAGCACCTACCCCTGCCTGCTGAGGGGGCCGCACCCCAGGGGCGCCTGGCTCTGCAAGGGCTCCACCAGGAAGCTTGGGCGTCGCGGCTGCTTCCGTGCCCAACGGGCAGCATTGCTGGGAAGAAACAGGCTGTTTCTCCAGGCTGCCCAGGGCCTGGGACTTTGTGTGTGCAGTCATCCAGTCCGACCCCTGAAATCCCTCGGGGAGACTGGAGGCCGGGTGAGGAAGGCCCTCGCCCCAGCTGCCTTCCTGGACGAGCAACTCCAGGAGCCTGCTGCCCGCGGGTGCCCCACTCACGGGTCTCCCAGGAGCCAGGCACAGGCTGCAGCAACACAGCGTGCGGGGCCGGCATGTCCCAGAGGGCACCCGTCTCCCGGCTGTGACAGAAGGAGCGGGGAACCAGGTGGGTGAGGAGGGGCTGCCCGGGGCCCATCTGGGAGGAATAGCAGCTGAGCCCCGGTTAGGGTCCCACAGAAGCGGGGGCAGGATTCTGCTGCACGGGGGATTCCCAGTGGCTTCGCCGTGACCCCAGAGCCCAGCATCCTTCCCATACTGTCCAAGCTCTGCCCCAGGAGGCGGCAAGGAGGAGGAGGTGAGGGACGGGCTACTCACAGCTCCAGGAGCTGGGGGTCCCCAGGGGCTGATGCCAGGCCGTCCAAGGCTCCCCAAAGCCCACGAGGAGCTGGTGGCCTCTTGGTCTCCAGGGGGGCATCGCCAGCCCCGGCAGCAACGTGGCTAGGAAGCGGACGCTCAAACGTCACTCTTCTGCTGGGCTCAGTGGACAGAGGGGACTGCGGCTCCCTGCCCCGGCCCAGCGCCTTCTGTTTCCAGAGCGTGGCACAGCGACGCACTGCACGGTGGAGACTGTGGGCCGCCTGCAACCGGCCTCCGGTCAGGCGGTGCTGTGCCCGCCCGTGCCCCACGGGGCTGGGAGTGGGGCGGTGGGGACAGCCCAGACCCACCTGCACCTGCTGCTGGGCGTGCAGCTGCTGCCGGAAGGCCTTCGTGCCAGCTGCAAAACGCAGGAGGCGCTCAACGCCCTCCCTGAGGAGCTGCAGGTGGTAGACCTGCGCCGCCTGCTCCTCCCGCGCCTTCTTCCTCCTCGTCTCCTGCACGAGGCCCCGCCAGGCGGCCCAGGCCTCCAGGGAGAGGAGAGGTGAGGCCCAGCCTCCTGAGGCCCCCCTCCCACCGGCTGTGGCCTCTGCTGGGACGGAGAGCCCATTACCTTCGCCTGCAGGGAGAAGGCCCAGAACCACAGGGCCCGCGCCGTGTGCTGCCGCTCGTGCCTCCTGTCCAGCAGCTACAGGCCAGAAAGGCAGTGTCCCCTTCAGGGAGACCCCCTCGCGCAGCCCCAGTTACCCTCAGATCCCTCTCCAGCTGGGTCTGGCCCTGCCTGCCCTGAGGCTGGGCATCGAGGAAGCCGCTTGGGAAAGAATGGCCAGGAGCTCTGGGGTCAGGAAGAGGAGGCAGGACTCCGGACTCCGGGGAGGAAACGGACTGGACCCCTGAAGGGCCAGCGGGCGGGACACGACGCAGTCTGCCTGGTGTCTCAGCAAAGCCTCAGTAAAGACCTAAATTGTGTTTCCTATCAATTTCTACACGTTACCCTGACATCTTTTCAACAGGACACTGCAGGAAGGGACTTGGCCTTAGGTTCCCAGGGAAGGAAGCTGGCAGTGCTGGGCAGTGGCTGGTGGGGCTGGGGGAGCCCCGGGAAGAGGGTGAAACCAACACGAACTGGAGCGGGCCCGTGAGGGAGCAGGACTGGGAGGGGGCTTCTCCAGGACGCCCACCTGTCGTCTCCACTGGTGGAAGCAAGCCCGGCTGAGCATCTGGGCCAGGAGTCGGGCGGCCTGCCTCTGCTGCAGCTGGGGAGAGAGAATGCAGTGGGCTGTGGGCCGTGTGCTTGGGGCCGGCAGGTGCCTACGCCCAGAGCCCCCGAGGGCGGCGTGGACTCCAGGCCCACTGGCACCTCCTCCCACCAGCAGGAGTCGCCCTGGATGAAGCCAAGGGCCTCCTGCACAGACGGGGTGTCCAGATGGCTCTGCAGTTCGCCCAGCGCTGACAGGCATGGTTCAGATTGAACGGGTTCTCTGCCGAGCCACTGTCCACCTGGGGGACAAGCTCCCGAGGCTGCTTCCCCAGCCTTCACTCACCAACCAGAAAGGCAGCTTTGCACCCACAGGACCCCAGCCACCACCATCCACACTGGCTGCTTGGGAGTGCTTCAGGAAAGACCTTTCCTCGCCGGAACGCGGTCTCCTGGCCCAGACAGCCCAGCTGTGCTGGGGAGCTCGTGGAGCTGCCCCTAGCCTCACCCTCTTCCTGATGCAGCCCTGATGGTGCGCCTTCCACCGGGCCAGGGCCTCCTCCAGCAGCTTCTGGCAGTAATGCTGCACTGCCCGCTCCATCTGCAGCCTCTGCTGGGCAGCCCTCCGGCTCTGGTCCCGCCAGCGCCAAAACCAGGTCCTGAGACGGCCTGAGACAAGTCAGAGTCAGTCAGTTCTTGTGGAGTACACACGTGGACCACTAGGGCTGTGCGTGCTAAGTCGTTCAGTCATGTCTGACTCTGTGACCCCATGGACTGTGGCCCGCCAGGCTCCTCTGTCCATGGGATTCTCCAGGCAAGATGACCGGAGCGGGTTTCCAAGCCCTCCTCCAGGAGTTCTTCCCAACCCAGGGATCAAACCTGTGTCTCTTGTCTCCAGCACTGGCAGGTTCTTTACCACTAGCACCCCCTGGGAAGCCCTCACGGGCCAGCAGGCAACAGTGAAATTTAGAGGGTGGAGAACCTGGGCCTGAGACCACGGCGCGTGGACGTGTCCTCTGAGGACAGCTCCAGCCACCTTCAGAGGCTGCGCACACCCTGACAAGAGCCAGGTCTGTTGATCACCGGGGCCCCCACCCCACCCCTGAGCCATAAGCCTGTGCACAGCAGCCACAGGTGCGCCAAGACCCCCGCAGAGCCGCCTGCGAGCAGCCGCTGGGAGTGAGGCAATGGGAGGAAACCGAGGCTCAGCGGCCCCGGCAGCCCGAGCCAGGCAAGTGAGAAGCCCAGGTCTGCTGAGCGCATCCTCTGACGGCCCGGCTCCGCAAGCAGGGGGTTCGGGGCCGCACCCTGCGTGTCTGTCACGACTCTATCGAGGGAGCAAGCATTCTGCTCTGGTGATGCTTTCCCTTTTGGACTTTTTCCTTTTCTTCAGCCTGGAGGTGTCGCACTAAGTGCTGCTGTTCCCCGGGTCCTGCTTTACACACAGATGTGTGAGCCTCACTGGACCCCCGGGACCACCGCCAGGGCAGGTACTACTGTTCCCACACTCAGCCGGCACACCGAGGCTGAGAGGAGGCCCTGCCCGAGTCACGTGGGCACTGATGAGCACGAGTACCCACGACCCCTCGGCCCTGCTGCGTCCTCCTGCAGCCCCAGCCGAGCCGGGGACCACCAAGGTATGCCTGAGACTCAGAGGCTCACTTATGCCAAGAAACAGCCCCACGGGTACGGCCTGCGCACAGGCTGTGTGCTGAGAACATGGCACGTCGTCAACAGCCCCCAGCACCCCGCACCAGCCCTAATGGACACAAGCCGAGGGCCAGCCACGTGCTACCCGTTTGAGGAAAGATGCCGCGGGCAGGCCCGCGGGGGAAGCAGCTTCAGCTGTGCCGGTCACCTTCCCTCCACGGCCGCCTGACTCAAACGGTGCCGGGCAGCACCGGTGCCAAAGCTCCATCCCAGCAGAGAGCGGGGGCAGGCTGAGCACGTTGTATCTTTCCTGGGAATGACTAGAAACATTTAGCCTTGGTTTCTAGGGTGAGGAGCAGTCTGAGGTCACAGAGGAGCATGCTGGACCCTGAGATTCCGTCCAAGAGAGCACAGATCTGTGTTCATTGACACAAGAACCGGTCAGAACCAAACCTGAGTGGATTAGCTTTTGTTTGGGAGCAAATGCTATTAAGCCAATTTAACAACTTGATCCACTTTCTCTATGGTCCGATTTAAACCATTTCTCATTCATTCTAACCAGCAGCTGTCTCCTCAGAGTGTTGGACATGCCCCTGCAGACCCAAGGGCCCCTGTTTTCACATCTCTCTCCAGCCACGGTCCCCCCAGGCCACTGGAACGGGCAGGTCACGGTACTGCCTGGGGCCAGCTGGACAGTCCCTGCTCCCCAAGCAGACAAGGAAGCAGGACCCTGACCGGGCGGGCCCGACCTGACAAGCAGCTGTCACGGGCAGAATGTCCTCATCAAACTGCCTCCAAGACCCCATTCCAGCTCCAGGTCTTTACTTCTCTGTAGATCTCAAGCCTGGGCCTATTGTTAATGGCAATTGGATGGGAAGAGGAAGTGAAGATGGACTGGAATGTACAGTTAACTCCTCCCACGGCCACATCCACCCCAGAACCTGAGCTAACGGTGTGTGGAGCAACCGATGTCTGGAGTCGGGTGCGCCCTTAACCCAGTTATGACTGGTCTCCTAAGAAGAGACAGAGATACACAGACACGTGTGAGGACGTGAGGAATGATAAGGCCGGAGTGACCACATGTCCACAGCCTGCGGTGCAGCAAGGGTGGCCGGGAGCCACCAGAAGCCAGTGAGGCAGGGGAGAGGACCCCCCTGCCCGCCACCACAAAGCCTTCGGAGGGAGCACAGCCCTGCCAGCACCTTGAGTTTAATCCTCACGGGCCTCTCTTCAGCTTCCACACTTTTGCCAAGAGAACGTACTCGTCACAACAAACATCTGCTTCCAACAACATAAGAGACGGCTCCACGTGGACCTCACCAGATGGTCAACACTGAAATCAGACTGATTATATTCTTTGCAGCCAAAGATGGAGAAGCTCTATACAGTCAGCAAGAACAGACCAGGAGCTGACTGTGGCTCAGACCATGAACTAAGTCCTTATTGCCAAATTCAGACTCCAATTGAAGAAAAGTAGGAAGAAGCACTAGACCATTCAGGTCTGACCTAAATCAACCCCCTTACGATTATACAGTGGAAGTGAGAAAGAGATTCAAGGGATCAGATCTGACAGACAGAATGCCTGAAGAACTATGGACAGAGGTCCGTAACACTGTACAGGAGACAGGGATCAAGACCATCCCCAAGAAAAAGGAATGCAGAAGGCAAAATGGCTGTCCAAGGAGGCCTCACAAATAGCTGTGAAAAGAAGAGAGGCGAAAAGCAAAGGAGAAAAGGAAAGATATACACATCTGAATGCAGAGTTCCAAAGAATAGCAAGGAGAGATAAGAAAGCCTTCCTAAGTGATCAAGGCAAAGAAATAGAGGAAAACAACAGAATGGGAAAGACTAGAGATCTCTTCAAGAAAATTAGAGATACCAAGGGAACATTTCATGCAAAGATGGGCTCAGTAAAGGACAGAAATGGCATGGACCTAACAGAAGCAGAAGATATTAAGGTGGCAAGAATACACAGAAGAACTATACCAAAAAAATGACCCAAATAACCACGATGGTGTGATCACTCATCTAGAACCAGACATCCTGGAATGTGAAGTCAAGTGGGCCTTAGGAAGCATCACTATGAACAAAGCTAGTGGAGGTGACAGAATTCCAGCTGAGTTATTTCAAATCCTGAAAGATGATGCTGTGAAAGTGCTGCACTCAATATGCCAGCAAATTTAGAAAACTCCGCAGTGGCCACAGGACTGGAAAAGGTCAGTTTTCATTCCAATCCCAAAGAAGGACAATGCCAAAGAATATTCAAACTACTGCGCAATTGCACTCATTTCACATGCTAGCAAAGTAATGCTCAAAATTCTCCAAGCCAGGCTTCAGCAATACGTGAACTGAGAACTTCCAGATGTTCAAGCTGGATTTAGAAAAGGCAGAGAAATGAGAGATCAAATTGCCAACATCCGCTGGATCATAGAAAAAGCAAGAGAATTCCAGAAAAACACCTACTTCTGCTTCACTGACTATGCTAAAACCTTTTATTGTGTGGATCACAATCAACTGTGGAAAGCTCTTAAAGAGACAGGAATACCAGATCACCTTACCTGCCTTCTGTGAAACCTGTTTGCAGGTCAAGAAGCAACAGTTAGAACCAGACATGGAACAATGGACTGGTTCAAAATTGGGAAAGGAGTACATTAAGACTGTATATTGTCACCTGCTTTTTAACTTATATGCAGAGTACATGATAAGAAATGCCGGGCTGGATGAAGCACAAGCTGGAATCAAGACTGCCAGGAGAAATATCAATAACTTCACATATGCAGATGACACCACTCTTATGGCAGAAAACCAAGAGGAACTAAAGAGACTCTTGATGAAGGTGAAAGAAGAGAGTGAAAAAACTGGCTTAAAACTCAACATTCAAAAAAAGAAGATCATGGTATTCACAACCATCATTTCATGGCAAACAGATGGGCAAACAGTGGAAACAGTGACAGACTTTATTTACTTGGGCTCCAAAATCACTGCGGATGGTGACTGCAGCCATGAAATTAAAGACGCTTGCTCCTTGGAAGGAAAGCTATGACACAGCTAGACCATGTGTTAAAAAGCAGAGACATCACTTTGCCAACAAAGGTCCGTCTGGTCAAAGCTACGGTTTTCCCAGTAGTCATGTATGGATGTGAAGAATTTGACCATAAAGAAGGCTGAGCGCCGAAGAATTGATGCTTTTGAACTGTAGTGTTGGAAAAGACTCTTGAGAGTCCCTTGAAATGCAGAGATCAAACTAGTCACTCCTAAAGGAAATCAACCCTGAATATTCATTGGAAGGACTGATGCTGAAACTAAAGCTTTAAACTTTGGTCACCTGTTGAAAAGAGCCAACTTATCAGAAAAGGCTGGGAAAGATTGAAGGCAGGAGAAGGGGACAACAGAGAATAAGATGGTTGGATGGCCTCAATGACTCAATGACCATGAGTTTGAGCAAGCTCTGGGAGACAGTGAAGGACAGGGAAGCCTGGCGTGCTGCGGTCCACGGGGTCACAAAGAGTCAGACATGACTGAACAACCACCGTCTAGCGGGCCCCACTTACCTCTACTCAGCACCAGCTGGGCCTCCCTGACAGCCCCATCCGCCTGCTCTCGGTAATACACCTGCACAGATGCTGCCTCTCGCCACTCAAGCAGGACCTGAGGGGCAGAGGCGCAAGAGTGTGGTCACGGCACGTCCCCACTTCCGGGGGTCACCCCCGCTCTGTGGCTGGCTCCCTGTGGAGTGAACGGCATTCGTGGGGGCTCCAGGAAGTGCGTGCCATCCACACAGACCCAGGCCACCATGCCCAGGCCCCTCGCAAGGAGCCCTGTATCCCAGGCGATGGGCCCAGAGGAGCTGAACTTCACACAGTGCCGTGAAGACGTCAAGTCTGACTCGGCTCTCATCCTATTTGTTAAGTGGAAGCTTCATGTCACGTACGCTTTCATGCGTGAGGCAGACGCGAAATCACAGTAACAGGACAGAGGGTGCCTACCGCCTGCTCCCCACACAGTCACGAACTCCACTCCCCAGAGGCCTCCTCCCTTCCGAGCCCCGACCGTCCTTCCAGAGCGGGGCGCTCACACCGGCCTGTGAACCTCCCTGAGAGCAGACCCGACCCTGACCACGCGGAACTGCTGTTCGTCCACGGAGGCCCCAGAGCTGCCAGGACCAGCCCCGGGCTCCCAGCAAACTGCCTTCTTCTGAAACGCCCCCGAGTTAAGGACCACCTCCATCACGGTATGTGCGCCCTGTCACGTGATGTGACTTGTTCCCACAGCCATGTACCCCCCAGCCCATGGAGCCAGGGCTCACCAATTCCTGCCAACCGTGACTAATGACCTCACATTCCCAGATGCTCTACGGAAAGCCCCCGAGGCCATGAATCCCGGAAGGCTGAAGAGCAGCAGGGGTCAGGGAGGCCTCCTCACTGTACATCCCGTGCTGATATGAGGACACGGAGGTGTGGCGTCCCAAGGGAAAGTTCCACGTGTGTGGGAAACCCTGGTTCTAGGCAGAGCTGGTTCACAGTCAGTATACGCCCTGCCTTTGTTTTATGGATGTTGGTTCAGAATTCAGGAAAAGGAGCAAGTAAACAAGCCCGCCTGCTGGCCCAGCTGTGTGTGTGCAGAAGGGCGCTGTCTCTTGTTCTGGGCTCCTCGTTCAGTTCATGCCTCTGGAGGCACTTCCAGGCCGCCCCCTCACAGGAACACGGCCCCAGCCCCCTGGGCAACCAGCTGGCCCCCAGGGCTCACCTTGGAGCACAGAGTCCTTCTGTAGTGAGCTGCTGCCCGGGACGTCTTCTTCGCTTCGTCCGCTTGGGCCACAGTGTTCTCTCTCCAGCGATGTAACACACGCCTGTGGGCACACGTGGGGACAGGGTGACCTGGGGGTGGACAGTGCGAGGCTCTGCTCAGTCGTGAATCGAGGTCTCCCCACACCCAAGCGTGTCTGTCGCACGGATGATTCACGTTGACTGCGCACCCCGCATGTGGCTGAGCAGTGCCGTGGGAGCACCACGGGCACCAGGGCCTTGTGCATTGAGGCACCACAGGGAACACAGGGCTGCAACCCGGCAACAGGGGCGCTGCACCTGCGGCGAGAGAGGTGCAGCCGGGAGGAAGGAGGAAGCAGCCTGCAACAGCAGGTGCTGAACAGACCGAGGCGGGGAGGAAAACAGCGGAGCCAAGGGGCGCGAGGTGCAGACACTCCCAGAGGCTGGAGAGAGGCCTAGAGCAGGGGGTGGGGGAGGGCGCCTCCCGCAGGTCTGAACGGGGCAGGGAAAGGTGCTCAGATGAACAAGACATGCGGGAGATGGCACAGGTGCCTCCCAGAGGCCCTGCTCAGCACGCAGCACGGGTTCAAGACACATGAGGCCCCAGTGAACAGCACCAGCGTTGGAAACACCGAAGTCTCGCTCTCAGCAGCAAGAGGAAGCCAGGTGTGACTGCCAGACCCTGGTCAGAGTCCCCCCAACCTGCCGGGGTCTGCAGCCTGCTCCCCGGTCCCTGGGATGCGCAGACTCACCGCAGCAGCCGCCTCTTGTGCCGGCTCTCCCTGGCAGCCACCTCCTGCAGCACGCTCCGCACCCGGCTCTGATACACCTGCAGGCGAGCAGGAGACTGGAGGACCCGGGCCGCAGCACTCCCTGCCCTGGGGCATTCGCAGGGGTGCAGGACCTGTGCCGCCCAGAGCAGGCAGCACAGAGGGTGGGGGGAGGCCAGGAGCCCACGCAGCAGCAGGGAGAGGACCGGCTATGCTCACCTGGTGAGTCCAGCCCCCAGGCCCCCGGGGAAGGATGGGGAACTAGCTGAGGGGTGTAAGACCCACTGGCCAGGGCACTTGCTCTGAGTCCTATGGAATTACTACCTCGGGAGGGGCGGGAGAAAAAAGGAAGGGCAACAAAGCCTTCGGAATCGCCCTCCCTGCCAGCCGAGGAGGTCTGGGGGACCAGGGCATCGCGTACCCCCCAGGTCTGCAGCGCCCTGTGCAGCAAGCTGTGCTGGTGGTGCAGGTCGGCTTGCGCCAGCTTCTGCCACTCAGCACTGCGCAGGGCCCGGCGCTGCGGACAGGAGAGAGCCGGCCGCCGCAGGCCCAGGGCTGAGCAGAGCTCAGCCGTGCCTCGGTCTCACTCTTAGTTTGGGGGAGCTCGGGTAAAGTGGTTATTAACCCCAAGCCCAGCATCCTCCTCTGTAAACAAGCAGTTCTTAGAGGGCTGTGAGGATGACATGGGGCAAACGCCTCCTGCAGGTCAGTGCGAACCAGTATCAGTGTGAACATTTTTCACCCTGAAGAGGACGTCTGTGAACCGTGAGACCAGGAACTTTAGACTCAGAGTGTCCAGGAGGGACAGCCTGGCACCTAATACAATGGGGACCTATGAGCCCGTCATCTCACGAGACCAGCTGGGCACTCACCCCACCTGCCACCCGGCCTCCCGTGCACACTCAGGGGAAGGTGGTTTCCGCGGGACCGTGGAGGAGACCGTGTGTTCACCCTGACTCACCCCGATGAGGCCCCACCCACCCACAGCCCCAGGCAGGCGGCGCCCATGCCAAGGCCTCACCTCCTGCCACCTGGTCCAGGCCCAGTGCAGAAGCCACGCCGTGTGGAACCGTGCAGCCCGCACACTGCCCATCCTCCTGCAGGGAGACAGCTGGCGCTCAGCCCAGACCCTGCGAAGGCCCTCTCAAGGGGCACCCCACTGCAGCTGGGACCCTGCCCAGGGGGTCTTAAACACGCAGGGGAATCAAGACCCTTTGGGAACAGCTGCCAAAGGATTTGGGCGTTCCACTCAGAACAGCACTCGTGCAGCCCAATTTTTGTGGACAAATTCACAGGGCTCTGTGTTCATGTGGGAACAGGTAACCGAGGAGGAGGTTCAACGTGGCCAGAGTTCGAGAGGTGAGAGACCCTTGGAGCACAAAGCGGATTAAGAGAGAACCCAGGGCAGGACGACGCCTGCAGGGCACACGGGGCTGTCCACCCTGGTCCCTGACTATGGGGCGTGGTGAAACCAGCACAGCCTGCCCCAGCCACGGGCGCTTCAAGTAGCCCCAATCAGTGAGCAGGATGGAGCTGACGGGCAGGACCTCAGGTCCACAGGCCCTGCTGACCAGCCAAGGTCCTGAGCCCAGAGATCCACGAGCGCCCCAGGAGCCTCTCACTGCAGCCCCGGCTTTGCTTAGACTGTTTCAAGTTGAATTCTGAACCCAGGCTGACACGACCACCTCCCACCCTCTACCCACAGACGCTCAGAGCTAACAGTCTGCCACTACAGTCAAAGCTGCCCCAAGCCGGGAAGGGTTGCCGAGGCACGAGTGGCCACTCACTCTGTTCTGAGCCCTTGGGCGCCCTCCCTCCAGACACAGAAGGCCTTCCTGAGCCGCCTGAGGTGGTGGTGGGCACAGGCCAGTGCGTGCTGCTGCTGCTCCAGGCGGTGTGCCGCTGCCTGCTGGCGCCACATGGACCACGACTGCTGCAGAAGGTGCCGCTCTGCGTGGAGCACAGCCTGCGGCAAGAGAGATTGGAAGGGTCACAGAGGTGGCGGTACGGAAGCCAGGAAAAGTCCAGGCCACGAAGATGACCAAGGCGGAAGAGCGGGAGGTGCAGGAGCTGGGCAGGCCCAGGAACCATCTGCAGAGTCCACTGACAGACACAGAAACAGGTGCCAAGCCCTGCCCTGGCCTTGCGAATCCTGGCTGCAGGTGACTCGCCCTGCAGCACGGGTCCGGGTCTAGCAGCATCCTCATGGGCAAGGCGCCAGGTGCAGAGACCTGAAGCAGGCCCCGCACATCCCGGCACCTCCCCGGGGGCATCACTCACCATCCTCTCTGCCAAGCGGTGTTCTTGATGCTGAGATGTCTTCTGACACCAGATGGCAAACACCTGCTTCTCTAACATCTCCCTGAAAGAATCCAAGTGAATAACAGCAGAGCACTAACTCCACAAGAATGAGAAGGTCCAAATGACTGGGTTTCTCTTATATTAAGAACCAAATAAGCCCAGGTGGGGAGCAAGGAAAGTGGACAAAAGCCAAACCCCCCAAATGACCCGACACATTCCACACTTTAAGGAAGAGACGTCACTTTGCCGAGAAAGCTCTGATCAGTCAAGGCTGGGGGCTTCCCTGACAGCTCAGTTGGTAAAGACCCTGGTTCAATTCCTGGGTCAGAAGATCCTCTGGAGAAGGTAGGCTCCCCACTCCAGTATTCTTGGGCTTCCCTGGTGGCTCAGGTGGTAAAGAATCTGCCCGCAATGCGGGAGACCTGGGTTCAATCTCTGGGTTGGGAAGATCCCCCGGAGAAGGGAAAAGCTACCCACTCCAGTATTCTGGTCTGGAGAATTCCATGGACTGTCAGTCCATGGGGTCATAAATAGTCGGACATGGCTGAGCGACTTTCATGGTTTTTCCAGGAGTCATGTAAGGACGTGAGGGCTTGACCATAAAGAAGGCTGAGTGCATCACCAACTCAATGGACATGAGTTTGAGCAAACTCCAGGAGATAGTGAAGGACAGCAAAGCCTGAGGTGCTGCAGTCCATGGGGTAATAAAGAGTTGGACATGCCTTAGCGAATGAACAACAATAAGGCTTTAAAAAGATGCTGTACATCATTAGTCATCAAGAAAATGAACCAGCTCTCCACATAGCCACCGAAATGGTGAAGCTGAAAAGGCTTCAAGAACAAATGTTGGGGCTTCCCTGGCAGTCCAGTGGTTGAGAATCTGCCTTGCAATGCCAGGGACACAAGTTCAAGCCCTGACTTCAGAAGATCCCATGTGCCGTGGAGCAACCAAGCCCATGTGGCACAACTAGTGAGCCTGTGCTTTAGAGCCCTTCAGCCCCAGCTACCGAAGCCCGCATGCCCTTGAGCCTGTGCTCAGCAGCAGGAGAAGCCGCTGCAATGAGAAGCCCACACAGCGTAACTGGGGAGCAGCCTCCACTCGCCACAAGTAGAGAAAAGCCTGCAAAGCAACGAAGACCCAGCACAACCAAAACTAAAGAAAGAAACATTTCAACTTTGGTGCGGATGCTGGAGCAACCAGAACCCTCAGGTTTTCTGGTGTGAGCAGAAAATGATACAGCCACCTACAAGATTAAGCAGATGCCCGCCCTGTGACCCAGAAGTCTACTTCAAGGTATCTACCCAAGAGAAGTGAAACGTACCCCACTAAAACAAAATGTGCACAGCAGCCTTAGGCACGATGGCTGCAAACTGGAAAACAACTCCTATGTTAAAACAGATCGAAACAGTGTCTGAAATACATACAACTGAGTTCTACTCAGCAAGTTAAAAACAGCCACAGATACATGCAATAACCTGGCTCAATCTCAAAAACATTAGGCTGAACTTTAAAAGACTCGAAGACACAATAGAGCAGGTACTATATGATCCCACTGTGCAAAGTTCAAAAGCACGCAAAAATGAACCTAGAATGGCAGAACGCAGAACAGGGATTACCTATGGGGGTAGGAACTGGTGGAAAAGGGCAGGAAGGAACTCTCTGGGATGATGGAAGCATTCTGTATCTCAGCTGGGGTGCTAGTTATCCTAGGACGCAATTTGTAAAAATTCAATCTACTTTCTTAACGTCTATACCTTTTACTGTATGTAAATTTTAGCTCAATTTTAAAAAAAAGGCAAACGGTACTGCCTCATTCTCATTATAATATTTCACTGGCTGGTTAATAAACTATTATTTTTAGCCATAATTCATGAGATTCCACCATGAATTCAGTTTATATTCCTGAAATATTTTTTTAAAGTACCCCAAGAATTATGGAAAGATAGAACATACGCTTCTTTTTTTGGAACTTTGACTTGCTAAACTCGAAACCAAACTCATGGACATCAATTTACCTTAAGGGCCACGAATCAGTTCCAGGGGATGGATTATCCTTCTCAATGGTCATGGCAACCCTGTCGGATATTATCAATTCATCTCCATTTTACATTTGAGGAAACTGGGGCTCAGAGAGACTGAGTGACTTGCCCAGAGTGTAAAGTGTGGGTCTGAACTCAGCCAGGCCTGTCGGCTTCTAAGCCAGGTTCTCAATCACTCTGCGTTCTTGTGACCTAGGAAGGCAGGAACCTAAAAACCTAAGCTGTCTAAGAAGATCCAGCTAAACCCAAAGAAGTAATGTCTAATCTTTTTCACCAGCCTTCAAGCCTTCCTGACTCCCTGCCTGGATTCGCCCTCCACCCTTTTGTCTCAAGTGATGGTTCTAAACTTGCCCAAGGCGGATGCCAATCACATCTCTTTTAGGAGCTCCTCTGGGCTGCTTTGAAGGTGCCCTTGATTTCTGGTCCCACGACATCCCAAAATACAAACAAGCAAGCAACAGAACCAGCTCATTCGTAAAGGAAACGTGTGTTGTAGGTAGTGAAGCCATTTGTTGAATGCCTCTTACGTTAGATCTCAGTCCTGAAACTAAGGCAAAGCCCCTCTCTGCAGCAGAGGGGGCAGAGGTAAGTGCCAGCCCACGCCAGCCTCTTTGCTTCATGGCCGCCCACTAAAAGCACCTCCTTGAACTTAGTGTACGGAGCCCAGGGTTCGGGCTGACCCTTTCACACCAGCGTTCGGCGTCCTCCAAAGCCAAGTGCACGTCAGCTTGTCCCAGTGCTGGTCCCTCCCCGTCTGCCCTAAGTGACGCACTGTCCTCAGGGCAATATCCAAAACTGTCACTACTTCCATGTACCTACTCAAACACCTGTCTGCGATCTACCTGCAGGGTCAGGCAGCCCCTCAGTCTGGCCCTCCTTGTCCCACCATCCACTCCCCACCACCCGCAAAGCAAGCCTCCCCAGGGCACACCCCTCAGCACCAGCTCTGAGCCCTGGAAGAACCTGTGTTGACACTCTGAGGACACATATGGTCTGTTCTTTAGGATTATTCTCCAGCTGTTCCTTGAGTATCAGTCTCTCCTTCTCACCAAGATTTAAAGTTCATACCAAGTCATAGGGCTCCAAAATCACTGCAGATGGTGACTGCAGCCATGAAATTAAAAGACACTTACTGCTTGGAAGGAAAGTTATGACCAACCTAGACAGCACTAAAAAGCAGAGACATTACTTTGCCAACAAAGGTCCGTCTAGTCAAGGCTATGGTTTTTCCAGTAGTCATGTGTGGAAGTGAGAGTTGGACTGTAAAGAAAGCTGAGCGCCGAAGAATTGATGCTTTTGAACTGTGGTGTTGGAGAAGACTCTTGAGAGTCCCTTGGACTGAAGGGAGATCCAACCAGTCTATCCTAAAGGAGATCAGTCCTGGGTGTTCACTGGAAAGTCTGATGTTGAAGCCGAAACTCCAATACTTTGGCCACCTCATGTGAAGAGCTGACTCATTTGAAAAGACCCTGATGCTGGGAAAGATTGAGGGCAGGAGGAGAAGGGGATGACAGAGGATGAGATGGTTGGATGGCATCACCGACTCAATGGACATGGGTTTGGGTAGACTCTGGGAGTTGGTGATGGACAGGGAGGCCTGGCATGCTGCAGACCATGGGGTCATAAAAGAGTCGGACACGACTGAGTGACTGGACTGAACCAAGTCATAAAAAGACCTTCCTCCTGATCCAGCAGCAAGTACCTGGACTTTGGAATCAGGGAGATCTGAATGTAAACACTGGCTGTTGTTACACAGGTGAGTCATTTATCACTTTGAACCTGTTCTCTCTGGGCTGCTGTGAGAAGCAAATTATTAGTGAAGATGATGTCGTCACAGGCAAATGGGCTTCTGTATTTTCCATTCTCCCCTCCCACAACACCTATACCTCTGTGGCCGACAGTTAGTCATTAACGATCTCTACACTGTATTTATTGCACTAACAGGTGGTGCAAACCTGCTCTCAGCAAGTCTGCCCCCAACGGGAGCTAAAAGGATGGAGTTCTGCCCATCCTAACTTTGTTGACAATATTTTCAAGGCTTCAAAAAGTCAGGTTGAGGGACTTCCCTGGTGGATTAGGGGCTAAGAAACCACCTTCCAATGTGAGGGACACAGGTCCCCGGTTGGGGTTGACAAAGGTCCCAGGTTGATCCCTGGTTGGGGAACTAAGATCCCACATGCCACAGGGCAACCAAGCTCACACTTACCACAACTAAAGAAGCACCCCAATGAAGACCCCATCCATCAAGAGGGAAAAAAAAGGTCTAGCAGAAGAGGAGCCAAGCATTTCAGGGAAATCACGCTCAAGAAAGCTGGCCAAGGTGATGCGATGTCCAACCACACCCTGATCCGGGAAGCTGATGGGCAGCTTTAAAGCAGCTCACTGCGGCTCGTGATGGGGGAAGGGACGTAAAACCAGAGCAATTCTCGAAGCACTTGTATACAGATGGGCAAATGTTTCCCCAGGGGAAACACAGGCTGTCACTTCCAGGCAGATGAGCTCAGTGAGCCCACAGTTGAAAATCCAGGAAGAACCTGGGCCAAGGGCACCGGCAGGCTGAGACATGAAACCAAGGGCTGCGTGGGCAGCAGACCCGGACCCGAGACACGGGGCTGGGTGCGGAGAGGAGCCGCGCGGGGTACCTGTGAAAGCACGCTGCCCGGGCATCGAGGGCTCGCTGCTGCTGGCGCCACTGCCAGAGTCTCCTCCACGCCTGGAAGGCTAAAGGCAGGGCTCTCTGCTGGAAGTGGCAGTCTGCTCTGGCCTGCAACAGCTGAGGGGAAAACCGTGAATGACCATTTGTACTTTACATTAAAAACGAAAAAAGTCTTTCCAGGTCCCATTCTCAAGGGAGGACTGCTTCCGATACAAACACCTTTTAAAATGAAAAGCATTACTTTTAATTTCTGCCAACATGACAGGTGAAAAATGAAATGACAGATGGAAAACTTTCCCTTTCATTAAAAGCGCATTAAGCGTCTCTCCCTACATTTGACCCCACATGTGTGTGTGTGTGTGTTTATCTAACGGTTTTCCCTGTGGCCCAAGTGCTCGTCCTCACTGCCCAGTTCACTGTCAGCATCTAACTCAGTGACATATATGGCTTTTCTGAACCTTAAATTTATTAGTCCTCTGTCGTGCGTGTTACCAATTTTTGTGTCCACCTGTGTCTTTTGATTTTATAATACTTTTTTGAAATACAGTCTTTAAATTTTTATGTAATTATAAAAGGCTACCTAATGTACCATAGGAACAGTAAAATCTACCATATGACCCAGAAACCCCACTACTGGGCATATACCCTGAGAAAACTATAATGAAAAAGGACACGTGTACCCAGTGTTCACAGCAGCACTGTTTACAACAGCCAGGACACGGAAGCAACCTAAATATTCATCAACAGATGAATGGAAAAAGAAGTTGTGGTATATATATCAGAATAAAGATAGATGTACGTATCTCAGAATATTACTCAGCCATAAAGAAGAATGAATTTGAGTCAGTTCTAGTGAGGTGCATGAACCTAGAGCCTGTTACAGAGTACAGTAAATCAGAAAAACGTAGCAAACGTATGCAGACATATGGAACCTAAAAAGAGTGATACTATCTGCAGGGAAGGACTGGAGATGCAGATGTGGGGAATGGGCTAGTGGACACGGGGGGAGGGAGCGAGTGGGAGGATGGAGAAGCAGCTTCAGCACACAGACACTGTCAGGGGTCAGAAGGATAGCTGGTGAGAAGCTGCTGAGTAGCACAGGCAGCCCCGTCTGGCCCTCTGTGATGACCTAGGGGGATGCGATCGGGGAGGGGGAGGGGGTCGTATGTGTGATTATGGCTGATTTGCACTGTCGTATGGCAGAAGCCAACACAAGTTAATAAAAAAACATGTATATTTAAATTAAAAATAGGAAAAAAAAAAAGGTTACTACTGTTCTGTCCAGTTTTAAGCTGGCTTACACTTCAGAACATTCAGAAAACTAAGATCGTGGCATCTGATCCCGACACTCCATGGCAAAGAGATGGAGAAAAAAATGGCAAGAGTGACAGACTTTATTTTCCTGGGCTCCAAAATCACTGAGGATGGTGACAGCAGCCACGAAATTAAAAGACACTTGCTCCTTGGAAGGAAACTTTTGATAAACCTAGACAGAGTATTAAAAAGCAGAAACATCACTTTGCTGACACAGGTCCATCTAGTCAAAGCTATGGTTTTTCCAGTAGTCATGTAGAGATCTGAGAGTTGGACCATAAAGAAGTCTGAGCGCCGAAGAACTGATGCTTTTGAATTGTGGTGCTGGAGAAGACTCTTGAGAGTCCCTTAGACAGCAAAGAGATCAAACCAGTCAATCCTAAAGGAAATCAACCCTCAATCTTCATTGGAAGGACTGATGCTGAAGCTTCAATATTTGGACCACCTGATGTGAAGAGCTGACTCACTGGAAAAGACCCCAATGCTGGGAATGATTGAGGGCAGGAGAAGAGGGGGACAGAGGGTGAGATGGTTGGATGGCATCACTGACTCAGTGGACGTGAGTTTGGGCAAACTCCAGGAGGTAGTGGAGGACAAGGAAGCCTGGTGTGCTGCAGTCCACGGGGTCACAAAGAGCTGGACACGGCTGGACGGCTGAACAAAAACAACTACTGTTCTATGGCTCCATCAGTAGGAAGATGTACCACTGACAGAACGATACAGACACCTCCATGATACAAAAGCTTGGGCGGGGGGGGAAGCATACACATGTGTGGCAGTTTTTAAGATAGGGCTGGCTGCAGGGAATTCCCCGTCAGTCCAGTGGCTAGGGCTTTCACCACTGGGGGGGCACGGGTTCTATCTCTGGTTGAGGAACTAAAACCCCCATGCCTCGGCCAAAAACAGTAACAACAAATAAAACCAAAAAACAAGACTGCAAACTCTTCAACCTTCCATTCCTTGAATCTGGGTGGACAGTGACTGCTTTGACCAATGGTGAAAGTGACACTAAGTGACCTCTAGGGCTAGGTCATAAAGGGCCACACAGCTCCTGTCCTGTTCGTGAGAACACTCCGGGAGCCCTGAGCTGCAACACAGGACGTCTGCTACCCCGGGGCCGCCATGCTGAAAGGAAGCCCGAGCCTCTGGGGAAGGCCATGGGTAGGCTCTCTAGTTAACAGTCCCAGTGGAGCCCTGTCTTTGAGTCACTCCAGCCCGGGAACCAGATGAGTGAGTGAGGAAACTAAGCTGAACGGCTCCAACCTCCCGCCACGAGAATCGGACCAGCAGAGACCCCAGCAGCACGGAGCAGAGACCGGTCAGCCTTGCCATGTCCTCTCTCAGTTTCTGACACACAGAATCCTTAAAACATAATAAAGTCGTGGTTGTTTTAATCCACTGAGTTTGGGGTGATTTTTTCTCCAGAGCAATAGAAAATTTCACAGCATGCCTATGTGTGTGTTTGTGACACACACTCCTACTCACACAGAAGAAAAAAATTATCAGGTTTACTCACCAAATGTCATCTTAGAGGCAGGATTATGGGTGTTTTTTTTCTTTTTTATGTCTTTGTACACTTCTCAAATTTTCTGTGATGTCTACCTATTGCTTATGGGCATTTTCAAGTATAAACAAGAGTAGAAGCAATAATATAACAAATCCCCACAGACTTCTCACCCAGCTTCAACAACAAGCAAACGTTCTCGCCATTCTTTGTAATATCTCTTCTTAAATAGAAGGAAATGCATAATACATTAATTTTTATCTTTTCTTAAAATAAAAGGCACTGACGTATTCCTGGATATCTGAACCAAGCAATAATACTCAGATTGTTAGCTACAGTTTTTTTTTAAAACACAACAGCTGAGCAGGGCTCTTACTATTTTTCAAACCATCCACTGTGTGGGCTGCGATGGAGGCCTGTAGAGATAAGGACTCGACCCTTGACCTTCTTCCAGTGCTGGGCCCCAGGGTTGAGCGGATCCCTTTTTTCCAGGGAGAAAT
Organism: Oryx dammah; assembly: GCF_014754425.2. Lineage (NCBI taxonomy): Eukaryota > Metazoa > Chordata > Mammalia > Artiodactyla > Bovidae > Oryx > Oryx dammah. Next base: position 69,340,079 of record NW_024070196.1, on the reverse strand, counting down.
TCAATGAGACCCTTTGCTTCTTTTCCACCTTGAATAAACATAACCTTTCAACTCGGGGGCTCCTGTGCTTTTTCTAAAAGGGCTCTTTTTTTCATATGCTGTTGTGCTTGCATTAAATAACCTTGAGAGACCAGGTAGCAAAGTCCTTTCCAAAAGAGCCACATAATCCAAAGGGATGTCAAAGAATGCACCAATCCTAAGCCTTTTCCAGGTATGGAAGGTAAAGGTGACCCAGAATCGACCCATGCCCTGGTCAGTCCCAAACATCAAGCACTGGGGTGGTCTTTGGGGTAAAGTCTGAAGCAGTCACCAGCAGCTCATGTTTGTTCGCCCGTGTCCCTCACTCGTCCAAACACGGTCAGGGCCTGCCCTCAGCCAACAGTTCAGGAGATGAATGGGGCAGGGCAGGCTCTGTGCTCAAGGAGCCTAGAGCCTGGTGGGGTGGACGGGGTGGGGGCAGCCAATGCCAGGTGATGAGAAGGCCACATGTGGGACAGGGGCAGGGGCCAGGGCTGACACCTGAGCTGAAAGGGCAGTGGTTAGACTGGGAAACAGGAGCAGGCAGAGAACACCCAGGAAGGACTGGCAGCTGGACTGTGCACAGCTGTGAAGGGCAGAGCGGACACAGGAACCGGGAGAAGAGCTGACAGGACCAGCTCCCAAGGGAGTCAGTATGATGTCCAAACCAAGCAGCCAGCCAAACTCCTTAGATCCTCGTGTCAGACTCGAGCAGCAGATAGGTGAGGAGGTGGAGAGGGCAGCAGCGAAATAACCACGAGGAGCCTGGTTCGTGTCCCCGCCCGTTTTCACCGGGGGAAGGCCAAGCAAAGAGCTGAGCAGCCCTTGTCCTACTGTGAGGCCCTGCAGACATCACCAATTGAACACATACTCCCCTGAGCCTGATGAGGCCTGGAAACCCACCTTTCTCAGTTCAGCGATCAGCCATTGTTAGAGCCCCCCACGGGCTGAACTGCAAGCCTTGTGAGAGTAGGAACCCCCTGTGCTTTGTATCATAGCTGCATTCTCAGGGCCTGGCTTGGTTTCAGGCATAGCAGCTGTTCAGTAAGTCTTTCTCCACCTGCCTCCTCCCACCACTGCGGGCACCTGTGTCTCACGTGGTTTAGCTCTGGGATATGGGACTCAGGCTCTCCACCTTCCCCAGCATCTCCCGAAGGTCCCACAGGATGAAGGGCTGGCTGAGGACAGTCAAGATGTGAACAGAATGGTTTGTACACTCATCACCTTCAGAGAGCAGCTGTGCTGTCAAAGCACATGGAGGCAGGGATGGGAGTCATGCAGACCGTGACACCCTTGGAAGGCCCTGGGGCAGAACCTCAAGCTTTTCACAGTGCCCTTGCCTCCAAACCAGAACACCAGGCCTCCTGACACAGGCCTTCCCCAAGAATCTCTCCAACACCAGCCGATTCGAGAGCGTGAGCCAGCAGAGCCCGCTGAGCTGAGGAACTCCGTACCTGCTGGGATCGCCTCTTCTGGGTGGACTGTGACCACAACTGGAAGCACTTGCGAAGCAACGTTATTCTGAAACGAAACACGCCACCAAGAGAATCACCTCCCACTTCCAGGTGTGTAAACTTTTGTTTCACTTTAAGGAAGGTGAATCTGGGCACAGGCACTTCTTGAGCAGTGCAGGGGCCCTCAGGGGTTTCATTATAGGAGAGAAGGAAATAATCTGATTTCTGACATGAAATCCTCCAACCCCTGATTTTGGACTGTGGTCCGACCCCCAAAATTTAACAGCTTTCTTGTAAACCTAATTGGACCACCAAGGACAGTGGACTTGGAATTAGGTCATATTTATGAAATCCCCCAAATATGCTGCCCTTTCCAGTTTTATGGCCAAACTCTGGGGTCTTTTAGGACCATGTTGGTCTGTGACATGCCTTCACAGTAATACTGAAATTGAGAACCACACTCAGCTTTGTAAAACAGGACTTATAATAGTGATATACCCTGGCAGCTCCAATCTGAGTCGGCTAAATATTGGAATTCTCATTGACTCATTAAAAAGTGCTCCAAAATTGGACCCACAGCTATGCAAATTAAGTTATACTCTTGGGGGAGGGTTTATTGAACATGTTTTGCAGCAAGAAAGTGAATAAAAAGTAATGAAAAAATATTTTGGACAAGGGGATTCCCTGGCAATCCAGTGGTTAGGGGTCCACACTATCACTGCTGAGGACCCTGGTTCAGTCCCTGGTGGGGGAATAAAAAATTCCACAAGCCAGGCGTGGTGGTCAAAAAAAAAAAAAAAGTGAACAGCGGTTCCCTCTGAAGAATAAGACTAAGCCGTTGAAGGAAGGAGTCCAGGCAGTCTTTATTTTTCACTTTCTACTTCTCTTCTATACATTCTGAGTTTTCCCTGTGGACATGTGGTGCTTTTATTTACTTACTTTAACTGAATGTTTAACTGAGGACACGCTTCACAACCTCCAAGACCAAGCCACAAACACCCAGCTGCCTGGGATGTCTCTGTAACACTACTGATGCCTGAATTCCAAGACAGAACGTCACTGACGCCTGAGACCCGAGGCACTGGTGGCCGAGCACCAGCACAAGCATTCCTCATCCCACCTCCCACCTCGTCAGCCCAACGGAAGAGGCGGGCGCAGGAACCACTGGTCCACGGCAGGGCCTTTCCGAATCTGCACAGTAATGTGCGGAAGGGCGAGCGATGACTCCTAGAGACCAGCAAGCAAGTCACAGCGGGCCCCTGGGGAGCCTGCAGGCCACGTCCCTACCTGCTGTGGTCCCAGGCAGCATGCAGGAAGGGCAGCTGCTCTCTTTCCTCTCTCTGCTCGAGTCGAGACTGCCAGAGGTTCCAGACCCTGTGCAGCAGCTGAAGTGAAACAAGAAGGAAACGGAAGTTCACCAACACAAAACGATCTCTCCTGACCCTGCTATTGCTAAGTCACTTCAGTCGTGTCTGACTCTGTGCGACCCCAGAGACGGCAGCCCACCAGGCTCCCCCGTCCCTGGGATTCTCCAGGCAAGAACACTGGAGTGGGTTGCCATTTCCTTCTCCAATGCATGAAAGTGGAAAGTGAAAGTGAAGTCGCTCAGTCGTGTCCGACTCTTTGCGACCCCATGGACTGCAGCCCACCAGGCTCCTCCGTCCATGGGATTCTCCAGGCAAGAGCACTGGAGTGGGCTGCCATGGCCTTCTCCGCTCTCCTGACCCATTAGGCAGCAAACTGGTAACTCCAGAAGACACAGGAATTACCTCAATTTGGAACACCCGACATGTAACAGACTTGAAAAATAATTACAGCCAAACTATATGGAACTATTCTGGGCCAACATAAAAAACAAACAGCTGGATCTATCAGATCTATGGAAGTCAAAACGAAGAAGCTGTTCCTAATCGGGGCCTCATGGAGGCCAGCACTATTTTAGAAATTAAAACTGATCTTATCACATATTACTACTTATGAATCTCTGGTGACCCCATGGACTGCAGCCCACCATGCTCCTCTGTCCACGGGATTTCCTAGGGAAGAATACTGGAGTGGGGTGCCGTTTCTTACTCCAGGGGATCTTCCCAACACAGGGACTGAACCTGGATCTCTTGCATCTTCTGCATTAGCAGGTAGATTCTCTACCCTGGTGAAGGAAGCTCACTGTCTACGAAGCAGTCTTGCCAAAATACATTTAACTTCAATCTAGTCAAGCCCTTAGATCTAATTTCCAGTTCATAAGAGCTACACAGGAAAAAGGGAAATCAAATCACATCAAAAGTAAGCAGAAAAATGGAGAATAGGAAGACTGTACAAAAAACTGGTCTTCCTTTTCAAAAAGTCAATGTCATTAAAAATACATACATACGTTATGCTAAGTGAAATGAGCCAGTCACAAAAGGGCAAAGTTCTATAAATTATGAGGTACCTGGAACAGTCAAATTCACAGAGACAAGAAGGAAAGCAGGGGTTGCCAGGGGCTGGGGGAGGTGGAGGAGACTGGGATTTATTGTTTTGGTTCTGCAAGATGAAAGGATTCTGGAGATGGATGATAGCTGCACAGTGATGTTAATGTCCTTAATGCCACTGAACTGTACACTTAATGGTTAAGATGATAAATTTTGTGTGTTTTACCACACTTAAAAAATAAACATGTTAAACAAAAGAAATGGAGGGTGGGAGAATCTTATTGATTTACTGGAGTCTTAAGAGACATAACCCAATGTAGTAAGTCATCAATTTTTAATTGAATCCTGGCTTGTAAAAAACAACTATAAACACATTTGGGTCAGGGGCAACTGAATTTCAATATGTGCTTGGTATTGGTTAATATTGGGCTTCTGAGGTGGCGCTAGTGGTAAAGAATTCTGCTGATGCAAGAGATACAGGTTCGATCCCTGGGTCAGCAAGATCCCCTGGAGTAAGAAATGGCAACCCACTCCAGTATTCTTGCCTGGAAAATCCCATGGACAGAGGAGCCTGGCGGGCTACAGTCCAAGGGGTTGCAAAGAGCTGGACATGACTGAGTGAGCACACACTGGTTAATATTAGAGCATTATTATTCGTTTTGTCAGGGATGATAATGATTTTGTGGTTATAGAGCAAAATGTTCTCACTTGGGGGCAACGCATACTGAAATGTTTTGATGTAAAGTGTCCTAACATCTGTAATTTCCTTTGAAACAACTCAGGGAAAAAAAAGCAACTGTTAACAGTTGTTCAACTTAAATGGTAAACTGAGGTTTATTGTACTATTTTTCAATATTTTTTTCTGCACACTTGAACACTTTCACAGTTAGAAAACCCCCTTCTATGCCCAGAAGCACAACTGACAAATGAAGGTAGAATGTCGGTCACCCTCAGGAGAATCAACCACTGAAGACGACACGCACAGTGCAAGCAGTGCCAAGGCCCCTGGAATGCAGGACTTAAGAGTGCACTCCCCAGGTCCAGGCTGAATCCACAGTGCTCGGCCTCCGATTCAACTACCTTTTTTTTTTTAAGCAAACAGATTTTAAAAATGGCATCACATAAGAGAAAAACAAGAGTTTCTCTATCCTGTGGTACAGATCACTGAAGAATATGGACCTGAAGGTTTTGGAGTCTCAAGATCTGAACAAACCTCTAAGCACAAAGGTTAAAAAAAAGAGAGAAAGAAGGGCCATCAGAAGTGCCTTGGTACAGAAGAGGGCCTCACCATGACATCATGCTGCCGGTGAGCAAGATTCCTTCTTATCCGTTGGAGACGGGCATGGGTCACGTTGTCTTTCAGGGCTTTAAAGCAAAAATGCTGTGAAAAGAACAGACACAGTCAACAATGTGCCTGTAACAGTAAGCTCGATGCCGGGGAAGGCGGTGAAAAGCTCAGCCACGGCTGTTCACAGATGCTCCCGGGTCCCAAACAGTGTTTCTCTGCTTTGAGGTTCAGTTGGGAGTCTGATGCAAGCCAGCCCACACAGTAGGCACTTAATAAACACTCCCTGTTGCCCGAAGGTACTGCACACACAAGAACAAATCACCCTCACCTCTGACCAGGAGAAGTCCCCGTGACTCACACAGAAACACCAGACAAAGGTCAAAATATAACCACTGCCTCTCAGAAAAGAGACAGACTTTCAGCTTATGGTGGGTTTACTTTTTTTTTTTTCCCACGTGGGGTCAACGTGTACACTTGGTTCAGTCGCTAAGTCATGTTCGACTCTTTCTGACCCCATGACTGCAGCACACCAGGCTTCCCTGTCCTTCACTATCTCCCGCGGTTTGCTAAACTCATGTCCACTGAGTCACTGATGCCATCCAACCATCTCCTCCTCTGTCGCCCCCTTCTCCTCCTGCCCTCAATCTTTCCCAACATCAGGGTCTTTTCCAATGAGTCAGTTCTTCGCATCATGTGGCTAAAGTATTCAAGCTTCAGCATTAGTCCTTCCAATGAATACTGAGGGTTGATTTCCTTTAGGATAGACTGGTTTGATCTCCCTGCAGCCCAAGGAACTCTCAAGAGTCTTCTCCAGCACCACAGTTCGAAAGCATCAATTCTTCGGCGCTCAGCCTTCTTTATGGTCCAACTGTCATATCTGTACATGACTACTGGAAAAACCATAGGTCTGACTAGATGGACCTTGGCTGGCAAATTGATGTCTCTATTTTTTAATATGCTATCTTGGATTGTCAGCTTTTCTTAATATGTTATCTCTTTTCTTTAATATGTTATCTCAGTTGATGATTTTCTTTAAGGAGTAAGTGACTTTTAATTTCATGGCAGCAGTCACCAGCCACAGCAATTTTAGAGCTCCCCCAAATAAAGTCTGTCACTGTTTCCATTGTTTCCTCATCTATTTGCCATGAAGTGATAGGATCAGATGCCACGATATTAATTTTTTGAATGCTGAGTTTTAAGCCAGCTTTTTTCACCCTCTTCTTTCACCTTCATCAAAAAGCTCTTTAGTTACTCTTCGCTTTCTGTCATTAGGGTGGTATCACCTGTGTATCTGCAGTTGTTGCTATTCCTCTTGGCAATCTTATATATTTACACAATTGCAAATGCAGTTTTGCAGAGTAGAACAGAAGGAAAAGAAGTAATCTTTGGTGACTGAGGTGGGGGTTCGGGGGCAAGACATGCTGGCCTGGCTCCAGCTCCGTCCAAAATGCTTCATGGGTGACTAAGCAGAGCCCATGCTCCACAGGCTGGCTTCAGTTTTCTGAGACCGAGAAGAAGCACCTAGGGGTTTTCACAGAGTGATCTGTGGGCCCCTAAAGGCTCCTGACAGTGTCTGGAGGCCACCTCGTGTGGTGAGGGTAGGGGAGAGCAGCCAGCAAAATGGACACTATTCCCAGACCTGGCTTCATCCACCACACCTCAACTTGGATTGATTTTCAAGACTAGGCCTCCACCATTTAAAGAGGGGGCCTGAAGTGTTGCTATCCCAGGACTAGATCGCTTCTAAGGCTCCTCTGCAGCTCCCAACACTTCTGACCCCACACCATCGCCGTCTCTGATCCAAAATTAAAATCAGGACATGACGATGAAGGGGGCTTCCATGACGAACGGCAACCACACGACCAGATGCACTTAAAGAGCATGACGTGGGTTGGCCCCCCAAGGAGGGATGCCCGAGCACGGCCGCGGCGCCCTTACCAGCAGGCCGCGCCTGTGGTGTTCTCCCGCCGCCTTCCACCGCTCAGCTTCCTCTGTGCACAGCAGCATGTCTGCCCGAGTCAAGGCTTCTCATCTCGACATGGCCCCGCCCCAGCCCGGTGCAACCCCAGTGACCCGTCCCAAGGGTCCTGGCTGCAGGTGACAATGGGCTAGCCAGGAGGGCTGGTGTCCAGCTCGTCTCGCCTGATGACCCAGGGAAGAGAGGATTGAGGGGAACCATCATGTGAGTTATTTATCTGCCTTTTTCCCTTCTGATGCCTGCTCCATGAGGGGAAAAAGACAGTTGAGATAAACTGCTACCAGTCGGAGTAAACATTTCAAAATCTCAGCAGAGCCTGAGACTCCCGCGCTCTCTGTTCTGGCAGCACAATCCGGTCAGATGTCTGAGCTAAAACCCTTGGAGTTATTTTCGATCCTTTTCTCCTCCTACCCCTCCATCGCTCAGCTGCGAAGTCCATCTGCTCCCCTCGTCTCCGCACTGTCCCCACCCCCAGCCCTGGGCCGTGCACCAGACTGGGTCCCCTGTGCCAGCTTCACTCCCACCATCGAGCCTCGTCCTTCGGAGAGTACAGATCTGCCGCGTCACTTCTCAGAAACCTGCAGGGGGTCCTCAGCGTCCCGGGATGAAGCCCAGATTCCTGACCACCCACACAAGGGCCCTACGAGCCGGTCCCCAGCCTGTATCTGCCTGCCCCAACACCCCACAACACAGAGCAGACCCTCGTCACCACCCCTGGTGCTCTTCCTCATCCACGCCTGTGTAAATGCCACTCCTTACACCTGAACCGCCTCTCCCGATTCCCCTGTCGGGAGAACGTGTCAGCCCGCAAGGCTTAAATTCAGCTCAAACATCAATTACCTCCTCGGCTAGGTCTCCACAGCAGCTCTAGCAGGACTTAATACAAACCTTTATGATAGCACTTCTCATGCCACATTTGCAGACTGCTTTTCATGTCTATTTTCCCAGTTGACAATGAGCTACTGTTAAGTCTCTAGGTTTCCCTATATTCCAGAACGTGGGCAGGAGTTTAAAACAAGAGTTCAGTGAACAAACGAAAATGTGAGTGAATACCCAGGGCAGTCCAAACCCCAAACCTGGGCACAGACTGTGGCAGGGGGAGGGATTAAGAAAGTGCACTGGAGTCAGCAGCCTGGCTCTGCCAATGAGATTGAAAATCACTTAGTATCCCCGACTCCGCTTCCTCATCTGTGAGATGGAGATGGTGACACGCACTCCAGAGAGTTGCTATGAGGATTCAGGAGATAATCACAATGTCTGCACATAGCAACAGCTCAAAGAACGGAAGCTGGGATCATAACAACAAGGCCGCCAAGGACAGAAGGCTTCCTGAAACAGAAGTGAAATGAAACAAATTTCTGAAGCAGAAATGGCATGGCTATTTCCACCATCTAAACGGCAGGAAGAAAAGGATGAAATGATAACAAAATCAGGGCAGTGGGAATGCTTCTGAGGGGGAGGAAAGGGAATACAGTCAGGGAGGAGCGGACTGGGGTGTGTTGTCCTACTGAGTTGTGTTCATTTTACGATTATTCTTTAGACTACAAACGTTTGTTATACGCACTCTTTTGTATGAGTATTCCCAGAATGGAACAAAAATTTTTTAAAAAACAGCCGATCAGAGATCAGGACTGCCCGAAACTGCTGCAGCCGTGTCCCACGTGTCTCCTGACTGTCTCACAGGCTGCCGGGCTCTCACTGTCTTGGCTGGGCCTGAGGAACGCAAAGGATACAGTGTTTCCAGTGCGTCAAGGCCCTCCGCAGCAGAGTCCTCCTGGCCAGGCCCTCCACCCGCGCGTGGTGGGCGTGCAGGCTCTCCCTCCGTGCCCAGGCACGCCGCCAGGCACAGAAGTGTGTCTGGAGCAGGGTGGTGTGCTGGACTCGCTCGGCCATCTCTGCAACAGAGAGAGGAGCTTCAGTGCTGCCCTGTTGAGGCTGGGCCACGAGCTGGAGGCTTCTCTAGGATGGGCTGAAACCCACCACTGGCACACAGCTGCGATTCCAGGCTGCCACTCCACAGAGAACGTTGGAAAAGAAGGGTTTTGAACAGGGGAGGGTTAATATGGATTCCTTAGCTACAGTTCTGCTCTCCACAAGGAAAAAGAAAAGGATTCTGTCAAAGGACTGAAGCTCCTGGTTAGTGACCAAGGGGCAGGAACGGGGACGGCTGTTTCTAAAGAAAACCCCATTTTACTCCTGCCTCTATAACAGCGTTTCGGGACTCCGGGGAACAAGTCAGTGACACACGACTCGGTTGACATGCCGGCAGAGGCTTCTGTGAGCCGTCAGCCAGGCTGATACAGGCCGCCAGCTCCATCTCCTTTTAAGACTAATTAGCTAATGGCCTGATGAGCTTAAGGCCAGAGAGGGGAGGGCACTGGTCCTGGGATGAGAATGCCTTAGGTGGAGGCATGTATTAGTCTGCAACTCATCACTAAATAGCTTCATGCCTTCATTGAACTTCCAGGCTTGGGCATCCAGACAGTAGGTCCCTCATCACTATTTTCAAGTGGGCACATCAGCTCTCCCAAGAGACAGTGCTGGTAGGCTAGGAATCCTGCAGGGAGGCCTGGGGAAAGCAGGGGAGCCTAAGCCTGCAGCCAGGACTTCTGTGTGGGCTTGAAAAACTGAAGGACAAAAAGTACTGGCCTTCATGACCGATTTATCGTTACTTCTGACCTACTGTGGGAAAACTAAACCATCAGGATATCCCAGGACTAGATCAGAACACTCAACATCATAAATCATGCATCTGCGTAACGAGGGACAAGCAATCCAAATTATCTGTTTCCTCTTTTTTTGGCCACACCACACAGCTTATGGGAGTTTAGTTCCCCAACCAGGGATCAAGCCCTCGCCCTCAGCAGTGACAGCATGGAGTCCTAACACTGGACTGCCACGGAGCCCCCCAAATATCTATTAATAGAAGAACGACTAAGTAGATTAAGGTAAGCCCCCCTCTGTAAAACAGGGTCATTAAAAAAAAAAAATTATGGGATTTCCTTGGTGGTCCAGTGGTTATGACTTCGTCTTCTGGATAGCCAGGAAGTCTGGGATGGATATGTACACACTGCTGCATTTTACATGGATAATCAACAAGGACCTACTGTATAACACAAGGAACTCTGCTCAATGTTACCTGGCAGCCTGGATGGGAGGCGAGTTTGGGTGAGAATGGATACATGTGCATGTATGGCTGAGTTCCCATCTGAAACTATCATAATGTTGTTCATTAGGCTATACCCCATAATAAAATAAAAAGTTAAAAAAAAAAAAAAAAAACTTCACCTTTCCAATTCAGGGGATGTAGGTTCAATCCCTGGTCGGAGAGCTAAGATCTCACTTGCCTCGTGGCCAAAAAACCAAAACATAAACAGAAGCAATACCGTAACAGATGCAACCACTTTAAAAATGGTCCACACACACACACACACACACACAAATTCTTATAAAAAAATAACTTAAAGATAGGAAAGCATCGATTAGTTGTATGGAGAAAACAAGATACAAAACTGTACGTATCATACTAATCATAATCACAGTTCTTGTAGCATAATTAAAATCCTACTGAATTAAATACATTGAATAGGAGCCCCTTCTGGAGAACGCAGGTCCCTTGAGGGGAAGAGGACACAAAACACCACTGTAAAAACAAGTCAGACACAACAAATACTGTACAAAGTCACCTATGCGTGGGATCTAAAAATACAACAGACTAGCGAATCAAGGAAAAAAAGCAGCAGACTCGGCTGTGTGGAGAACAGACTAGTGGGTGCCAGCGGGGAGGGGCTTGTTATGGGATTATACGAAATTATGTGTGCGCAACTTCTGAAAACTGTAAAGCTCTATAGAATGTAAAGAATCTTTCATTCAATAAAAAACAATAATAAAGTTAAAAAAAACTGAATAAAATATTGAAAAAAAACACACAGAAGGAAATAACTTAAACGTGAATCAAGGATGCTTTCTTGTCCTCCTCAATCTCTTCTTTCAAAATCTGGGGTGTAACTGTTACTACCCCCGTTAACACATGACCACCCCTGGCGGCAGTGGGCATGGCGACCCTCCCTCTGCCCCTGGTGCCCAGGACTCACGGTTCTGCAGCCTCTTCTCTCTGCGCAGCTGCAGGTACTCCAGCCAGGCCCTGAGGGCTCTCCACTGCTGCCTGCGCTGAAGGTGTTTCACTGCGGAGACCGTCTTCCTTCTCTCCCTCCGGACAAAGAGGAGCTGCTCCTGCCACCGTGACCAAGCCTGAAAACCAGAGAAAAGACAACCATTAAGGGAGGCAGGAAACCAGAGGTGAGGTACAGGCGAGGGGAAAGAGAAACCCACACCCTGGAAAGGGTGAAATCAGAAAACGAGGAAATGGCGATTCCGAAGCAGGATCGTGAGTGGCGGGGATGTGGGGTGAGAGGATCTTTGAGAAGGGCATTCTGGGACTTCCCTGGAGGTCCGGTGGTAACGAATCCGCCTGCCAATGCGGGAGACACAGCTCGATCCCTGGCTGGGGAAGATTCCACACGCCTCAGGGCAACCAAGCCTGTGCGCCACAAATACTGAACCTGTGCTCTCGAGCCGGGAGCCACGGGGACTGAAGGCCGTGTGCTGCAACTCCAGAGGCCCAGAGGCCCGAGAGCCCAGGCTCGGCAACAAGAGAAGCCACCGAACCGAGAAGTCCGTGCACTACAACTGGGGAGGGGCCCTGCTCAGCACAACTACAGAAAGCCCTTCTTTCTTGGATTAAGGGGAAAAAAAGAAGAGGAATGATAAGCTGGGACAATCCAAGGGGTGGTAAAATTAATTCAGATCTGGGACAGGTGAGGCTCTGTCTTTTCTTCCAAAGGGGGAGGAAGCCTACAGTCGAGGCCCTTTCTCAGCACGTGAGTCCCCAGGACATGGACCTACAGAAACCGAGGGTCTGCAGGTGGATTCCCTTAAGATTATCCATCAACAGGCACCCTTGGGAAGGTCTTCATGCAAACCCAGCAATACACCTGCCCTACTCTGAAGGTAACTGTCATAGATGACTTGATACCTTCTTTTATACCTTCATACCTCTGTAAACCTGTGACATCCCTTCTCCCTCCCTTCCTCTCATCTGAATACCATTTTTTCTATTTCGCCAAGAAAATAAAAACAATCAAAAGACAATTTTCTCAAGCTTCCACACATCCCCCAGGGGCTCTTCCTTCTCTCCACACTCCCAACAAAGGTCACCCCCACCCTGCCCATCTTCTCTCACCTTCTCAAGTTTATCACTCTGGCAATTACCCCCATTCCCTTCCTGCGTCATCAGCTTTCACTCTCTGCTAGATTTTTAAAACCAGCATTCAAACGTGCTGTTATTTCTCCCTTTGGGGATGTGACAACCAAAAGCAATGGGTGACCTTTGATTGGGCCCTGGATCTGACACTAAAAGAGCAACAATATACAGCTGCAATGCAGACTGTAGTCTCGATATTATCATATCGACATCACACTGCTTAGATGGATGTGGTTATGTAAGAAAACATCCTTGTTTTAGGAGATATGAGCTGAAGTATTCAGGGTGGGGGCTTCTCTGACAGCTCAGCTGGTAAAGAATTCACCTGCAATGCAAAAGACCCTGGTTATATTCCTGGGTCAGGAAGATCCTCTGGAGAAGGGATAGGCTACCCACTCCAGTATTCTGGCCTAGAGAATTCCATAAACTGTATGAGTCCATGGGGTCACACAGAGTTGGACACGACTGAGTGACTTTCACTTTCACTCAGGGTTAAACTTGATGTCTGCAACTTTAAAATGACTCAGAAAATACAAGAAATACACTGATACACTTGAGAAAGCAAATGTGGGAAGATCCTAAGGATGGGTTAACCTGGTGAAGAGAAGCCAGTATCCAGCTTTTTTGTGATTTGGTACTTGTCAAAATTAAAAAGTTGAGGGCAAAAGTTGCAGACTAGAGTGGCACTAGACTTCACTCTTGGTCCAGTAATTAAGAATCTGCCTGCCAATGCAGGGGACAAAGGTTTGATCCCTGGTTCAGGAAGCTACCACAAGCCTCGGGGCAACTAAGCTTGTTCCTGGGCCCGCACGCCTAGAGCTCATGCTCTGCGACAAGAGAAGCCAGCACAGCGGGAAGCCCAAGCACCGCAAGGAGCGCGAGCTTGGGTGCAGCAACAAAGACCTGTCCACAGATAAAGGTTTAAAAGATTAGAGTCACACAAATACTTCCGGAAGAGAACAGATCAGTGATCCTCAAACCAACCACCCAACACCCCTCTCTAGACCACTCGGCCACCCACCAACACCCAAGTGCTCTCCTCTCCTTTCTAAACTCTTCAGAAGGGCTGTCTACTTTCTCTCCTCTTCCCACAATAAGCAGGGAGATCCTCTCCTCCTCGGGTTCACTGAAACTGCTCTTATCGAGGGCATCGATGACCTCCATGTTGTTCAATCCAAAGGCCAAACCGCAGTCCTTGCCTGCCAGAAGCGTCTGACACAGCTCATCGCCTCCACCCGGCCTCCTTGCCTCGGCCTCTCCTCTCTCCCACCACCGACTCCTGTCTCTTCACTGGGCAGGCTCAGTGCCGCTGGCTATACCCACTCCCTCTCTGCTTCCACCTTCTTGAGGCTCCAAATGGAAGCTGTGTGCTGAGGACTCCCGAGTTTACCTCTCTGGTGTGGACTCAACACTCCACACATACCCACCCAGCTCCTCCCCGACAGCCCCTCATGGTCACGTGAAAGGCCCATCAGGCTGACGTTAGGGAGCTCAGGATGCAGCCCCTCCCCCCGCCCATCTCAGTGAACAGCAACTCCACTGGTCCAGTGACTCGGGCCAAAGCACCTGGGAGTCCTCTCAGACTTCTTCTCTGCAGGCTCACACCTTATCTATCCAGTAGCAAACCCTGTTGGCAATTCCTTCAAAACATATCCAGAATCCAACACCATCTTGCTCTCATCTTGGCCCAGAATCTTGCCTGGAACTTTGTAATCGCTTCCTGTCCTCCCTGCTTTTATTCTTGATTTTCCGTGGTCTGTTCTTAGCACAGCAGCCAGTGGTCCTTTTTCATTAGTTATGACTGCTCTGTAAGTTAAATCTCTCCATTGTGCTGCTTATTTTTAAATAATTATTTAAATAAATAAATAAATAATTGTTTTGTATTTGGCTGCGCCAAGTCTTAGCTGTGGCACTCCGGATCTTCTATTAGTTTGGTGCAAAAGTGACTGTGGTTTTCCACTGTTAAACTTTGCCACTTGATACTGGAATACATTCTTAAATGTGATTATGCTATACATCAATTTAATGTGCATTTCTTGCTTTATTTTTTCCCTAATGACCTATTACTTGCTGTTTATATTTACTTTGGACTATGGAAATGCTGTTAGACAAAAAACTCGAGCAGTTTTCTTATTCAAGTTCAAAATGGGTAGCAATGCAGTGGAGACAGCTCACAACATCAGCAACGCATTTGGGTCAGAAGCTGCTAAGGAACGTACAGAGCAGTGGTGGTTTAAGAAGTTTTGCAAAGGAGACAAGAGCCTTGAAGATGAGGAGCACAGTGGCTGGCCACTGGAAGTTGACAACAACCAGGTGAGAGGATCCAGAGAAGGCAATGGCAGCCCACGCCAGGTTCTTGCCTGGAGAATCCCAGGGATGGCGGAGCCTGGTGGGCTGTCGTCTATGGGGTCGCACAGAGTCGGACACGACTGAAGCGACTTAGCAGCAGCAGTTGAGAGGATCATCAAAGTTGATCTCTTACAACTATACGAGAAGTTGGCAAAGAACTCAACATCAACCATTCTAAATCAGTTATTTGGCATTTGAAGCAAACTGGAAAGGTGAAAAAGCTCGATTAAGTGGGTGCCTCATGAGCTGACCGAAAATCAAAAAACTCGTCATTCTGAAGTGCTGTCTTCTCTTATTCCACGCAACAACAACGAACCACTTCTCGATGGGATTGTGATGTGCGACAAAAAATGGATTTTATATGACAAGTGCTGATGACCAGCTCAGTGGCTGGATGGAGCAGCAGCTCCACAGACTTCCCAAGGTCAAACCTGCATCAGAAACAGGGTCACGGTCACTGGTCGGTGGTCTGCTGCCCATCGGATCCACTAAAGCTTTCTGAATCCCAGTGAAACCATCACACCTGAGAAATACGCTCAGCAAATCAAGATGCACCGAAAACCGCAACGCCTGCAGCCGGCACTGGTCAACAGAAAGGGCCCAGTTCTCCTCAGCAGCAACACCCGACTGCACGCCACACGCTCAAGGCTTCAAAAGTTGAACAAATCGGGTCCTAACTTCTGCCTCATCTGCCAGATTCACCTGACCTCTTGCCAATCAACTACTACTTCTTCAAGCATCTCCACGTTTTGCAGGGAAAATGCTTCCATAACCAGGAGGACACAGAAAATGCTTTCCAAGAGTTTATCAAATCCTGAAGCATGGCTTTTTATGCCACAGGAATAAACAAACTCATTTCTTGTTGGCAAAAATGTGTTGACTGTAATGGTTAATTAATACAGATGTATATGAGCCCAGGTATACCGATTTAAAATTCAGGATCCAAAACCACAATTACTGCTGCACCAACCTTAAAATCTTTATCGCGGCATGCAGGATCTAGTTCCCTGACCAGGTATCAAGTCCCTGCATTGGGAGCTTGGAGTCTTAGCCACTGGACCACCAGAGAAGTACCTAAATCTCCCCATTTTTATGACAATTTCCCTCTCTGCCTTTTTTCTTTCCGTGCTACTAACCTGTTAAGGAAGAACCAGGTCACGTACCCTATAAACTGTTCCACATCTTAGATTTGGCCAACTGTCTCCTCCTGGCGTCTTTAAATTGTCCCTCCGATTCCTGTGTCTCCCACGAACTGATGGTAAGATTCACGTTAGGCTTGGCTGGAGTCCTGTTCACATTTGAATCAGGGACATGTTTCAAGCGCTGCGGATTCCTTCCTGTTATGTCACAGCCTGGAAGGCTGCCATAGCTTTAGCGACTGCTTGGTGCCAAGACTGTCCAGTGTCTTCAGATGGCATCAGTCTGACCCCTCCCTTATATTTCTCTATTATCTTTCCACTGGGTGACTGCTGCCCAGATCCATTTTCTCACTGGGAGGAAAAACAGTAATATTCTAACACTCCTGCATTTGTTTTATTAACTGGAATTCTATTTAAAAAAAAAAAAAAAAGCCTTATTCTCTCATTAACCCTCTCATTTCTCAGAGATCAGTCTCTACAGGAAAGGCAGGATAAACGCTTGACTTTGGTCTCCATTCATCTCCAAAGAATAGAATTAAACCTCTAACAACCCCAAATTGTGGCCAATCAGCTCTTTTCCTCTAATGAATGCATGAATTTTTATGTACTTTGTACGTTTCGATCCACTACAGTCGTTATGCTTTTTGATCCTCAAATTGTTCTGTCTTAAGCCTGCAGCAGGCCTGCTGACACACACCCATCAAGCTCTTTATTTCTTCACAGTCCTGCACACCATCTCCTAGGACTTAGGCTTCTGATGTCTAGTTCCTGCTCTATTCCTAGAGTCAGTCATTTCCCCAAAAAATGCCTCAGTTCCTTTAAAGAGACCACAGCTTAGGCACTGGGGAAGCTAACTGCTGTATTACTGCCACTTCCTCTAAGTCTTTTCAGTCAATAGTTAGAATTTCACTAATTCAGGTTAAAAAAAAAAAAATCATGGGTCCATATTGATACTGGTATTTCTAATTTCAGATTACAGGGCTTTTGTTTCTTTGATTTTACACCTGTGACCTTTCCTTTTATACTGAAAATCTGCTTCTTAATGGCACTGCCATGGTTATCTGCTTTAGCTTACAAAGTAGCCTTAATAGTTCAATGTAACAATGCAAACCTGCTACTAACAATAAGACCACTGAAAGCCATTTTAGAGCTCTTAGCTCTCTGTGTCCTTAGAATACTCCCAGCTAGGAATGAAGAGTCAAAGTATCATATTTTAAAGTAATTCTTTTCTCTTTGTAGTCATTGCTACAAACTTGATACATTTGTTTTCAGTGTGCTCTAAAATCCTAGGGCTTGGTTCTTTTACTTCTTGATTTACTTTTCTAATTATTCAAAATACTTGCATGGTTCCAAACGTAAAACTGTGTAACAAAGCAAATTCATTGACATTTTGTTCCTGTATGTTCCCTCCCTTCCCTCATAGGTAACAACTCTTCCGTTTTTGGTTTATATTTCCATTATTTCTTCTTGAAAATATAAGAAAACACACACTCTCTCTTCCCTTTCTTCCCCAAAAGGCAGCACTCAATGAGCCAGAGGGAGCCTGTTAAGAGGGAAGTGTGATCACATCTCCTCTACACGAAGCCAGGAGCTTGCCCCTCCCCCTGGAAAGAGAGCCTGCGAAGCCTTTGCGGGCACAGCCTTACTCAGCCTGCCTTATTACACCTACCCTTTCCTGCTCTCCCTCTCACTTATCAATATATCATGAGCTACATCAAGTTCCCAGGTGGGGAGACTATCTTAAACAACTTTCTCCAATCTAGTGTGAAAAGTCAGTGTATTGCGATAAAAATCCAAGTAGGCTTAGTTGTGGAACTTGATGAGTTGATACTAAAATTAAACAGTAAGGAAGAACTGCCATGGCATTTTTGAAAAAGAACAAGAGTAAAGAAGATCTCTTTCCACATATCAAGACTTAAGAGCTATACAGCAAGATCAGTAGTGGTAATAAACAGTTAGCATTTACTGAGGATTCCATATTCCAAGCATCATTCTAACCATATTACATGCCTCATCACACTTAATCCTCAACAGCCCTGTGAGGCTGTACCATTATTATTTGCATGCCTGATCAGTCGTTCAGTAATGTCCAACTCTTTTCGACCCCATGGACTGTAGCCCGCCAGGCTCCTCTGTCCATGGGATTCTCCAGGCAAGGATACTGGAGTGGGTTGCCATTTCCTCTCCAGAGGATCTTCCTGACACAGGGATTGAACCTGTATATCCTGCACTGGCAGGCAGATTCTTTACCACTGGGCTGGGAAGCCAACACTATTATTTACTTACAAATAAGTAATGTAAGGTACAAGGAGATTAGATAACTCATTTTAAAAGGGCAGGAAGCTAACAGGTGATGGCAGCAGAATTTCCACCCAGGTATTCTGACGAGAGAACCTTTGTTCTTTTCTTACCTGCTTTGTTAGATCATAATTAAAATAGTGTGATACTGGCTTAAAGATAGACAGCTAAACCAATGGACCAGAGAGCCCAGAACAGACCCTTGAACAAACGGGATCTTGCCCCAAATGGAAGTGGACTAATGATCAGTATAAAAAAGGTAAAAGATGAACTACTCAGTAAAGAGTGTTGTGGAAATTAATTACCCATAAGGAAAATGACAAACTAAGATCCTGTCTCACACAACTTATAAAAATATAAGTTAGGCTACAATGAAATTAAAAGCACTTGTATGGGGGTCTTCCCTAGTGGCTCCGTGGTAAAGAATCCACCTGCCAGTGCAGGAGACCCAGGTTTGATCCCGGATCCAGGAGGATCCCTGTGCCACGGAGCAACTAAGCCCGTGCACCGTGACTGCCGAGCCTGCGCTCTCGAGCCCGGGAGCCACAACCACTGAAGGCCATGCTCTGTAACAGCAGAAGCCGCAATGAGAAGCCCTCGCACCATAACTGGAGAAGAGCCCACGCAGCCACGAACCCACATCACAGTAAAATACATACATAATTTAAGAAAACACTTGTATGAAAAAAAAGGCACCGTAAATAAACCAAATAAATAAGTAAACAAGCTATAATACCTAATAGTTAGTGTACCTAATAGTTCAAAAGATTAGTAAGCAGAATCTATGACCATGTGCACGGAGCAGAAAAAGCTAAACAACCCAACAGAAAAAAGGAGTGAGGGATGGTAACAAGCTCAAAACCAGAAACCCAATGACAATCAGACATCAAAAAAGATACTGGGCTTCGCTAGGAATCCGTGAAACGTAAACTAAAGCAACAATGAAGAACCACCTCACACATATCACATTGGTGAAAATGACACAGTCTGGCAATGCAAAGAGCTGATGAGTCCCAAAGAACCCAGAACAACAATTTTAGCATGTAAACTGGCACAGCGGTGGAGAGCAAATGGGTGATGTTGGATAAGGATGACGAGATGATACCCAAAGACCCAACAGCTTTACTTCCAGGAACGAGAAACCCTCAGACTCTCATACAGGGATGTGTGTTTAAGAATGCTCTCCGAGGCAGCTTCCCCGGTGGCTCAACGGTAAAGAATTTGCCTGCTAATGCAGGAGATACAGGTTCGACCCTTGGTCTGGGAAGATCCCACATGCCACATAGCAACTAAACTGAGCTACAACTACTGAGCCCATATGCTGCGATTACTGAAGCCCACGCAGCCTGGAGCCTGCGGTCCGCAACAAGAGAAACCACCGCACTCAGAAGCACACACATGGAAACTCTGAGAGAGAGCAGCCCTGGCTCACAACTAGAGAAGACTGCGGCAGCAACAAAGACCCAGCTCAACCAAAAGTAAACTAATTTTAAAAAGAATGCTTTCTGCAACACTTTATAATTGTAAAAAAAAAAAAAAAAAAGGTAATCAGGAAGAAATAACAGTTTAGCAGCAGTGGGCAGATAAACTGAGTCTTACTCAGCAAAATGGTTGAATGTATGCAGTTAATAGATCTCTGTATCAACATGAATAAACCTCAAAAATACACTGCTGCATTAAAAACAAAAAGCAGCAAGCTGCAAAGTAAATGTAAAGTACGATGCCATTCATAAGTTTCCTAACAACACAAAGCCAGAACATTTACTCTCTATGTACATGTATACATACACTTTTACAAGTGAAAAAGAATTATAAGAGAATAAGGATTTCAACATCAGGGTGGAGTTATCTCTAAGAAGGAAAGGCAGAAGGAAGGATGGATAGGGCTTGAAATGTGAATTTAACTACATTAAATTACATCAAATTCTGGGGCAAGGATGGAAAAATGCTAACAGCTTTTAAATTTGTATGTTGGAGATGTGGTTATCTGTTAATTTTTTTTAAATTTTTCTGTTGTGGGCCATTTTTAAAGTCTTCATTGACTTATTATAATATTGCTTCGGTTTTATGTTTTGGATTTTTGACTGTGAGGCCTGAGGGATCTTATCTCCTGGACCAGGGACTGGACCTGCACTGGAAAGTAAAATCTTAACCATTAGACCGCCAGGGAAGATTCTTGTTAATATTTTTAACAAGTGTTTCATATTTCATGTTTTTATGCTTAAACTTCATTTTTTATAATTTCATATATGTCATGATGTCTGTCCTGACTAGTTCAGAGATGTGAGGATTGAGAGGAATGACTTAAGGTTCCTGGTAAATCAGACAGTACTTACCAGACACAAGGATTTTATTTATAATCTGCAGCATAAAATTTGTCTTAAGAGTCTCACAAAGCTTTTGGTCCATATCAGCGCTTTCTTATTGCTCATGTTTTTCATTGTATTTGATTCTGAATGACTTTTGTCTTATAAGTTAAATCCAACCTCAAATCATGAAAACCTATCACTGAAGACAGTCATTCAAAGCTGCTGTTGCAAGCTCTGAGGGCAAAAGCCAAACAGGAGCTCTAACAGCGTGCTGAGCAACAGTTGCAGCAGCAGCGAGAGTCTGCAGGCTTTCACAGGGACTGGCTGAGGGACGAGCACTCACACAGCCTGAGTCCCTCGGTGACGGAGAACCAGCCTTGTTTGGTTCCTGCGCTTCAGCTTTTTCACCTGGATCCCTCTCCCTCCTGAGAGCACCAGTCCACGAGGATAAGGCAGCATGATGGTCAAGGGACGACTCTGCACTTTTCAGGCTGCTTGGGTTCAAACGCTGCCCCTGACCTTTGCCAGCTGCACGACAAAGGTCAGGGCCAGGTATCGGAGTTATTTAACCTGTAATAATCAGTTCAGTTCAGTCGCTCAGTCATGTCCGACTCTCTGCGACCCCATGGGCTGCAGCACGCCAGCCTTCCCTGTCCATCACCAACTCCTAGAGTTTGCTCAAACCCATGTCCATTGAGTTGGTGATGCCATCCCACCATCTCATCCTCTGTCCTCCCCTTCTCCTCCTGCCCTCAATCTTTCCCAGCATCAAGGTCTTTACCAAGGAGTCAGTTCTTCACATCAGGTGGCAAAGTACTGGAGCTTCAGCATCAGTTCTTCAATGAATATTCAGGACTGATTTCCTTTAGGACCGGTTTGATCTCCCTGAAGTCCAAGGGACTCTCAAGAGTCTTCTCTAACACCACAGTTCAAAAGCATCAATTCTTCGGCACTCAGCTTTCTTTATAGCCCAACTCTCACATGCATACATGACTACTGGAAAAACCATAGCTTTGACTAGATGGACCTTTGTTAGCAAAGTAATAATAATATGGGCTTTTAAAAATAATTTTTAAAATTGTGACAACACATGTAAGGGCCTTAGTCCAGCATCTTAGAGAAGGAAATGGCAACCCATTCCAGTGTTCTTGCCTGGAGAATCCCAGGGATGGGGGAGCCTGGTGGGCTGCCGTCTCTGGGATTGCGTAGAGTCGGACACGACTGAAGCGACTCAGCAGCAGCAGCAGGACAGTAAGACCACAAAAACACTATTACTGCTCCTAGTGTTCTTGTTACCACATTATCACTGGTAACAACCAAGTCTACTTCCTTCCTATTGCTTCAGAAGTGAAGTGAAGTGAAGTGAAGTCGCTCAGTCGTGTCCGACTCTTTGTGACCCAGTGGACGGTAGCCTGCCAGGCTCCTCTGTCTATTGCTTCAGAAGACCTTGTGAATTCAGAGGTCAACAAACTTTTCTCTTAACGGGTGAGATAGTAACTATTTTAGGCTTTGCAGACCATGTGGTCTCTGTTGCAACTACTCAATTCTGTCGTTGTAGCCTGACAGCAGCTTAGACAATACATAAATGGACAGGTGTAACCGCATCCCAGTTAAAATTTTATAACAGGCAGCTGGCCAAACCTGATCCGTGGCCAAGTGGGCTGACCCCTGACATACACTGTTTGCACACGATCTCCATATATTGCATATACTTGCAGAGATGACGCAAAATGTTGTCTAATAGAAAGTTACTGGGGTGGGGCATGCTTCCCTGGTGGTCCCATGGTAGAGAATCCTGCCAATGCCGGGGACCCAGGTTTGCTCTGTGGTCTGGGAAGATTCCACATGCCACAGGGAGACTAAGCTTGTGCACCACAAACACTGAAGCCCCCACACACACGGAAGCCCCCACACTCTAGAGCTGTGCTCTGCAACAACAGAAGCCGCCACACCGAAACTAGAGAGTAGCCCTCGTTCACCACAACTAGAGAAAGCCCGCACAGAGCAACGAAGACCCGGGGCAGCCCAAAACCAATTAACGACAAAAAATCACATCTGGTGTATTCCTTCCCGCAGCCTCTCCGTTGAAGAGTCCAGCCTTCCATGCTGCTTGTGCCTCCCAGCCCCTCCCGCCCCTGGAGCTACACGAAGGGCCCAGCAGAGGCAGCAGCCCGACGCCAGAAGTCGGGCGCGTCCTCTGTGGGTGGGGGCCTGATGACACGCACAGAGGACCCCAAAGCCTGAGCCTGTGGACTCACCTGTAGCTGGAGGCTCTGGGCCCAGTGCTTCACGGCTGTGGCCTGGAGGGCTCGGCCTAGGCGGACCCGGCCCAGTCGCCGTTTCCACGCATTCCACCACACCCTGCCGGAGAGCAAATCAAAGACGGGACCAGTCAGAGCACGGTCAGCAGAAGAGCAGGGCAGGGAGGGCTGGGCCTCAGACCCCCGGCTCAGGTCCCTCTCCCTAAGACCAACACCATTAGATCTGCTGCCAGAAAAAGCAATCAAGGAACGGTTCTAGCACTGCCAGCTAAGGGTTGGAAATTGATGGTCCCTAAGGTCAGACCCCCTGGGGGAGGGCACGGCAAACCACTCCAGTATTCTTGCCTGGAGAATCCCATGGACGGAGAAGCCTGGCGGGCTACAGTCTGTGGAGTCTCACAGCGTCAGACACAACCAAGGTGACTTGGCACACAAGGTCAGACCTGGCCTGAGACACTTTAGATGCGCTCTGTTTGGCCAATGTGGGTTTAAAAAACAACAAATCACTGCCAACTACTTCGGGAGATTCCACAGAATAAACTGCAAAACTACTAGTATTTATTTATAGCCACTCCATGCAGCATGTGGGATCTTAGTTCCCTGACCAGGGATTGAACCCACGCCCCTAAGCAGTGGAAGAGCAGAGTTTTAACCACTGGACCCCCAGGGAAATCACCCAATGATGGCTTTTAGATTTCCAGTCTTGATGGATCCCTTCCCTTCCTCCTGTCTTTGCCAGGTTTCATTCTAGCCTTGGGTTCCTTTCTACTTATTCTCTGATTTGTTCAGAAAAGCAGTAATGTGGAAAAGAGCGTTTGCAACTTCTGTTTTTACCCTGGTCACTCTAACTCACCAATATCTCCTTCCTCCTAACTTAAGCCATGCTTAGCTGTATCTCTTCAAAATCTCAACCTATCTGGCATTACTACTTATTTTTTAAGCACTTAGAGAAATCACAAATTCTCTGAATGCAAATTGTAATGTAAATATAATTTCCCTGAATGGAAATGATAAAATTCTGAGTCCCTCAGGACTCAATCAGAAACATTTTAAGCCCATAACAGACACTGAATAAATAAAATTATGTAGAAATATCCCCCATATACTCTAGAGAAACTACGTACTTACTAAGCATTTACAAATATCTGCTGAATAAAGTTTAAATAACAAACATTTTAAATAACTTCTTTATGTCCACTGATGGTCTATACACTAGCCTAAATACTTCCCAAGCACTACCTTATGTATTTCGCACAACAACCTGAAAAAGACAGCTCACGGTGTGAGGAAAGTGAGGCCTGGAGAAGGGAAATGACCCAGTACTTGTGAGAAGAGGGGTTTGAACCCAAGTCAGTCTAGCTGCAAGGCTTCTGCTCTTACCCACGCTACATACAGGGCCCTGCTCTCCTGGCCAGGAACTGAGCTTTCAGTGTGCTGCCGTTCAGGACACCAGAGAACCGCTGGGGAGAGTGCACAGAGGCATCAGTACCATTATAAAGCAGCTCACTGCTACACACTTCCGGCTTTCAAAGTGGACTGACTCAGGTGGCCTCTCCAATGGAGGACGGTGCTGCTGAGATGCAGTGCAGGGCAGCAGGTAAAGTGTGAGCTGCGGCATCAGAAAGATGGATGGGTGACCCTAGTTTTGCTAATTATGACTTACACACAGTAGCAAGCTTGAGTAACTTGCCTGAGCTCATGTAGCTTAATCTGCGCAATAACAGTATTTATCTTACAGTTCATGGTAAGGAGTAAATGGGACACTTTTCATTAAAAAATTAACATACTCAGAACTTAACACAAGGCTTAACAGTAAATACTCAGTTACTGTTACTTATGATTTTGTGAAAACCTGATCTTAATGCTGAACAACATACCAATAAATATTTACTACGTATCAATTATATTCAAAATGTTGTTTTAAGGTGGGTTTTTATGCTGGCTTTCCAGCAGCATAAAGCGATGATGAGGTAAAAACGAATGCTGCTGATCTGTAGGGCCATGCAGCACACTCACCACAGAATACTCTGCTGCCTGAACTCCAGGGCAGTGGTCTGCATCTCAAGTTTAGTCCTACGGAAAACCACGTAGATCAACCAGGACTTCCAGGCCTGTCGCATCTTTTGCTTTGCATCTAGATGCACCAAAAAGATTTCCAAGAAGGAGTTAGGAGAGATGGATTACTCTGGCTTAAGACAAAAAAAGCTCAGAGGCTCTCAGACGGGTCCCTCCGCTGAGTATCTAAATTCTTCCAGTCTCCCAGTGCCCTCTGCTGGAAAAGCTGTGAAGCTCTATGAAGTTAATAAAGATGCAAGATGCAAAGAACAGTTATGTAAGTGATGACATTTACAAAACATTTAAAGGAAAACCAATGCACTGCACTGTTCAGGTATCTCTAAAAGTCCTTATTTTTTGTAGAGTTATATACTCTTCAACATCTACACATGAAATAACAAAGGAAGCAGGGAAGTGAATGGCGATATGGATGTAACAAGACTAGTGAGCTGATAATAATTGGAAGCTGGGTGGTGGGTACACAGAAGTTCATTATTCTATCTTTACATTTCGTAGATTTTTTAAATTTCCATTAATATAAGGTTAATGGAGTAGGAAATGGCACCCCACTCCAGTATTCTTGCCTAGAGTATCCCCAAGGATAGAGGAGCCTGGTGGGCTACAGTCCATGGGGTCGCAAAGAGTCAGACACAACTGAAGCTACTTAGCAATATAAGGTTAAAAAGGAAGTCATAATATAAAATTTGCTGTTTGAAACAATATTTGTAAAGTAGAACAGGCAAGATGAAAAGGAAAGGATACTATCTGTATTTATTTGTGAGACAAAATAAAAAGGGCCAGTAATGATCCCAGAGCAAAGAGAATTTACTACATACAGGAGGTACAAAGGACAGGCCTCCTTTTATAGTAAATTCCATTTTCACTGTAAGAGTCATTACTGGTGAAGTTTTTTTTTTTTAGAACACAAAGGAGAAAATAGAAATATGTAAAACATTTTCAGCACATTCTCTAAAATGTGGACAAGGAGGACTATAGCTCTACTTTGTATTACATAGTTGTTGACAAATCACATCAAAAGATGAAAAAGAATTTAATATGTAGCTTCCCTGGGCTTCCCTGGTGGCTCAGAAGATAAAGAATCTGCCTGCAAAGCAGAAGACCCGGGTTCAATCCCTGGGTCGGGAAGATCCCCTGGAGATGGGAATGGCAAACCACTCCAGCAGTCTTGCCTGGATAACTCCATGGACCAGGTGAGCCTGGTGGGCAACAGGTCCATGGTGTTGCAGAGGCGGACACGACTGAGCGACTCTCCCTTCACAGTTTTCTGAGGGCCCACCCCACACTTCCGGAATCAGCACATCTCAGGCAAGAAGGGCTAGCATGGCACTGTGGTTTTAGAGTTCAGGCTGCTAAGTAAGACAAGCTGGGCCTGAGTACTGTCCTTGTCACTTGGCTAAGTAACCCCACACAAGTTCCTCACCTGCAAACTGTTTAGAGGTACATTTGCAAACAGGGAGGCCTGGTGTGCTGTGGTTCATGGGGTCGCAATGAGTCAGACACAACTGAGCGACTGAACTGAAATGAGATTATCTATGAAAAGGAGAAAATAAATGAAAAGAGATGAAAGAAGAGGGCCTTATATAACATTTACTATTAGGCAGTGACAAAGAAGAATGCAAGTGACAGCTCAGGGAGATGTGCTGTAAGAGAAGACAGCTGAATGCTGTGGGCATGGGGAAGCCATTCCTAAGTGAGGTTTCTCTCTTAGCTATAGGAAGAGCAGGTCTACACAGAGTGCAGTGGACAAGGCGTCCAAGGGACCTGCTGAGTTTGAGGGGCCTACAGGGCGTTCACGGTTATGAGAAATACCAGGAGGTTACATTATCATTCAATATGCCTTTCCCCCTTAGATTTACCCATACGGGTTTCTGAGTTCAACTCACAGAGGAACCAGATAACAACCAGAGCTGAACTGTCACCAGATCACGAAGGGCCAGTCTGGACCAAGAAGACCAGAAGCCAGCAGTGTGACCTGACACACGGTGGCAAGACAGACAGCAGCCCCAAGTGCTGTGGGAGAGACACGGCCAGCATGCTGCACCAGCAGGGCGGGAACCTGCTGCTCTCTGCACACAAACCATGCTGACCTGAGTCGTAGGTGCCCCAATCATGCCGCACAGAGACACACCACGGGGATATGATCGCAGCAGCTCCTGCTGAGAAATCACACATCCGGGCACAGGGAGGGGAGTCAAACAACTCTTCCCTTTGACTCAGTTATTCTCTCCCAAAGACAATGTACTTGTCCTTCACAGAAAACTTTCCTTCTGAAAGTAACTCTGGGCTCTCAGTATACTAGGAAAAGGGAGGGATCTTACTCAACTTGATAACAAATATCTACAAGAAGCCTATACCATACTTAATGGTGAGGAACTCAAAAGCTTTTCTGCTAACCAAGTGTACAGCAAGGATGACTCCTCTCACCACCTCTATTCAACACCTCAAGTTCCCGACCGAGGGACTGAACCCAGACCATGGCAGATAAAATGCCAAATCCTAACCATGAGACCACCAGGGAACTCCCACTACGGCTACTGCTAAGTCACTTCAGACGTGTCCGACTCTGTGCGACCCCATAGACGGCAGCCCACCAGGCTCCCCCATCCCTGGGATTCTCCAGGCAAGAACACTGGAGTGGGTTGCCATTTCCTTCTCCAATGTATGAAAGTGAAAAATGAAAGTGAAGTCGCTCAGTCGTGTCCGACCCTCAGCGACCCCATGGACTGCAGTCTTCCAGGCTCCTCAGTCCATGGGCTATTCCAGGCAAGGGTACTGGAGTGGGGTGCCATTGCCTTCTCCAGGGAACTCCCAATAAAGTCTTAATAAAGGGGGGGGGAAAGGCAAAAACAAGTAAATGGAGGCATTTTCTTTAGTATGTACTTCCTCTCCTCACCATGATTCTCAGCTCTCAGGTACTTGCTCCTCATCTCCCGTTGCTGATACACGTAGGTCTTCCAGGTCTGGAACATCAGGCTGTACAAGTAATATCTGAGGAGCCACAAAAGCAAGCGGTGTTTCTTTAAAACAAAACAACTCTTAATCTGACATACCCAGTCCGTTCTGCACACAGGAAAAATTAACAGAACACTTCTGACACAGAAAAGCCAATCCATATCCTAAGCTGGGCTGCCCTGGTGGCTCAGCGGTAAAGAACCCGCCTGCCAAGCAGGAGACATGGGTTCAATCCCTGGGTTGGGACGATCCCCTAGAGAAGGAAATGTCAACCCATTCCAGCATTCTTGCCTGGAAAATGCCTTGGACACAGGAGCCTGGAGGGCTACAGTCCATGGGGTCATAAAGAACGACTAAATACCAACATATCCTAAGCTAAAGCTGCATTTCCTACAGTCACGGTGAAATTTGTCCTCCTTGATGGACAGCTGTTCTCCGCACCATATCCCATCACTAAGGGGAAAAAGGCATGAATTACCTGAGTGTGACTTCATCTTCAGCATCCACAGAGCTCCAGCATTTGGAACGACAGCCGTTTCTTACTCACCCACGCCAGAAAACACCAGCTCTGCTTTGCACTAGAACATGGTCAGTGTCCTCCTTTGTCTTTTCCTCCTCAGCACATACATTATCCACAGGACTGTCAGTCCCTCCATCTCTTCACTATCCCATTTCCTAAGACTTGATTTCATACTCTGCCAGCTTATTAGAACAATTCAACATTGTCTATGTGAAAGTGAAAGTGAAAATCGCTCAGTCACGTCTGACTCTTTGTGACCCCATGGACTATATAGTCCATGGAATTCTCCTAGCCAGAATACCGGAGTGGGTAGCCTTTCCCTTCTCCAGGGAAACCCAGCTCTCCCGCATTGCAGGCAGATTCTTTAGCAGCTGAGCCACAAGGGAAGTCCAAGAATACTGGAGTGGGTAGTCTATCCCTTCTCTAGCGGATCCTCCCGACCCAGGAATTGAACTGGGGTCTCCTGCAATGCAGGCAGATTCTTCACCAACTGAGCCACCAGGGAGGCCCCTAATTAAAACACCGTCTATACTTTATCTGCAATATCCATAAATCAGAAACCCTACCCCAGAGAGCCTAAAGACGTGATTACGAGTGAATTGGAAAAGATACAATGTGTGAGACATATTAAGTTTTTACTTGTAAAAAAGGTATAGAAAATATGTATGTGATAGAATTCCCCATTTTTACTTTTTTCACTTCTCCCTGGGAATACAAATGTCACGAATTAAGAGTTTCTTCTATCACTAAAAAATAAATAATTTTTTAAAGTTTTTTTTCTTTCTTTTCTATTTTCTTTTTTAATTTAAACTTTATTTTATTTGGCTGTGTTGTGCAGCATGGAGGATCTTAGTTCCCTGACCAGGGACCAAACCCATGACCCCTGCAATTGGGAATATGGAGTCTTAACCACTGGACCGTCAGAGAAGTCCCTCTTTTCTGTTTTCTCAAGGTTCTATATTGGGTATATACTTCCTCCCAAGCAACATAAATTAAAGCAACTCTACCAGTTTAGAAAACAGAATTGGAAATTATATAGCAGTGGGAGCTGGTGAGGAAACGTCTATTCTAATCATTAGCATGATCAGTACATAGTGGTTACCTGAATTAGAGGGTTACCTCTGTGTGTATAAGTTCACATGCATACAGTACTGTGTGCTTGGGTTTAAGTTAGGACTCTGATCTTGCTCACTCTAAAAAGAATCTGAAGAAAAACAGAAAATAATACAAAACTCTTCTCCTTACAAGGATGGTCCAATAACCACAAACTCAGTTGATATGACACACCACATTACTAGAATGAAAAAAGAAAACCATAAGATCATCAGTGTCTCAACAGAATAAATGCCACATATCATGAGCCCACATCTAGCACCATATTCAATGGAGAAGGCTGAAAGCTTTTCCTCTGAAATTAGGAATAAGACAAGGGTGCCCACTCTCACCACTCCTACTCAACATAGTACTGGAAGTCCCAGCCAGAGCAAGTGGGTAAGAAAAAGAAATAAAAGGCATCAGAATTGGAAAGGAGGAAGTAAAACTGTCTCTATTTGCAGATGCCATGATTTTATATATGGAAACTCCTTAAGACTCAGCCAAAAAACTTAGATCTAATCAATGAACTCAGTAAAGCCATAAGATAATAAATTTAACCAAGGAAATGAAAGGTCTCTACTCTAAAAGCTACAAGACACTAATGAAAGAAATCAAAGAAGATACAGATAAACAGAAAGGTGGTCCATGTTCATAAACTGGGAAAATATTGTTAAAATGTCAATACTACCAAAAGTCATCCATAGATTCAATGCAACCCCGACCAAGATTCCAATCTCATTTTTACTGAAGTAGAAAAAACAATCCTAAAAGTTATGCGGAACTACAAAAGACCTCAAATAGTCAAAGCTATCCTCAGGAAGAACAAAGCAGGAGACGTCACACTTCCTGGTTTCAAGCTACACTATAAAGTGGTAGTATACAATGTCACAGGCTTCCCTGGCGGCTCAGACGGTAAAGAATCCACCTGCAGTGCAGGAGATTCGGGTTCGATCCCTGGGTTAGGAAGATCCCCTGGAGGAGGGCACGGCAATCCAGTCCTGGATTCTTGCCTGGAGAATCCCCATGGACAGAGGATCCTGGCGGGGTACAGCCCATGAGGTTGCAAAGGGTCAGACACGACTGAGCGACGAAGCACAGCACACACAATGTCGTGGCGCAAAAACACAGAGGCCAACGGGACAGAGTCCAGGGCCCCCGAATCAACCCAGATATATACAGTCAGCTAATGCTCGACAACAGGGCCAAGAATCAATGGGGGAACACACAGTCTCTAAAATAAATGGTGCTGGGAAAATTGGATAGTCACATGTAAAAGAATGAAACTCGACCCCACCTAACACCACTCACAAAAATTAAACAGAAATGGATTAAAGACTTAAACGCAAGACCATGGAGTTCCCAGGAGAAAACATAACACAGGAAAAAAGCTCCTTCACATAGCAATGTGAAGCAAAGAATCCTAGCAATGATTCTTTGGATATGATACCTAAAGCACAAGCAACAACATAAAAAATAAACAAGTAGGGCTACAGTAAACCAAAAGGCTTATGCACAGCAAAATACAGTCAATAAAGTGAAAAAGACAACCTACAAAATGGGAAAAAATATTTGCAACCCATATATCTGATAAGGGATTAATATCCAAATATATAAAGAACTCACACAACTCAATAGCAAAAAATCAAATAATCCAATTGGTCAAAGGTAAAGATAAAAGACTGAAAAGTGAGGTTACTTTTTTGAATAGGTAACAACAATTAAGCCTTTGGGGTGCTCAAAAGTCCTATGGTAGGAAAAATAACAATATGTATTAAATGGAAGTAAATACTGTTCCAGAATCCCCAATGTTTTCATCTTTATCCAATCTAAAAATTATACAACTTCCTTTAACCATTCTTTTTCTAAATGAGCATTAATGCACTGCATGTGTTTAATTCTCAACAAAAATAAATAAAAGTGGGCAAATGACCTAAACAGACATTTTCTCAAAGTAGATACACAAACAGCCAACAGGTACATGAAAAGATACTTAAAGGTAACTAGTCATCAGGAAAATACAGATCAAAACCACAATGAGGTATCACCTCACACCTCTAGGCCATCACCAAAAGGACAAGATAGAATAATAATGCTGTGCATCTGAAATTTATATAATGCTATAAACCAATTTCACCTCAATTTTTAAAAAAAGTAGGAAATTAGGTCTCCCTAAAATAAGAGATTAAAAAAAAAAGATAAATGCTTATGAAGATACAGAGAAAAGGGAACCTTGCGGTCTGCTGGTACGATTTGTAAATTGGTAATAGCCACTAAGGAAAACAGTATGCAGGATCTTCTAAAAATTAAAAATAGAACTACCAGACAATCCAGCCATCCCACTTCTGGGAATATATCCAAAGGAAACAAAAACACTAACTTGAAAATATATCTGCATGACCATGTTCATAGCAGCATTATTTACAAAAGCCAAGGCAGGGCAACAAACTAAGAGTCCACAGATGGATGAATGGGTAAAGCTGTATCTATTAGGTTGGTCAAAAAGCTCATTACGGAAAAAACAACCAACTTTTTGGCCAACCCAAATACATAAAGTGGAATCTATTCAGCCATTTAAAAATGAGGAAATTCCACAAAAACTAAATATATATATATAAAAGAGGAAATCCTGTCATTTTTGGCAACATGGATGGAATTTGAAGGCATTAAGCTAAGAGAAGTATGTCACAGAAAGACAAACATTGATCTCACATGTGCATTCTTTAAAAAAAAAAAAAAAAACTGAGAAAAAGATCAGATTTGTGGCTTACCAGGGGCATGAGGGTGAGGGGAGTGGTCAAAAGGTACAAACTTCCAGGTATAACACTAATAAGTTCTGGGGATACAGGTACAATATGATGACTACACTTACCACTGAGGTATGATATATATGACAGTGGTTAAGAGAATATATGATAATTGTTACGAGAATAAATCCTGAAAGTTCTCATTACAAGGAGAAAATTTTTTCCTCATTGTTTTTTATTGCAGTTATAGGAGATGATGAATGTTAACTAAATTTATTGTGGCAATCATTTCATAATATGTAAGCAAATCTCTATTCTGTATACCTAAAACTCATACAATAATTAATATATATGTGTGTGTATATATGTATATACAGTAATTAAAATTATATATGTCAATTATATCTCAATAAAACTAGAAAAAAAAGACTTCTCTTCCTTTGATCTAGGATCATGCCAACAAGTAATTATTTGATAATGTGTACCAGTAAAATTCCCTGGTGGCTCAGCTGATAAAGAATCCGCCTGCAATGCGGGAGACCTGGGTTCGATCCCTGGGTTGGGAAGATCCCCTGGAAAAGGGAAAGGCTACCCACTCCAATATTCTGGCCTGCAGAATTCCACGGACTGTATGGGGTCGCAAAGAGCTGGACAAGACTGAGTGACTTTCACTTCACTTCACCAGTAAAATTAAAGTAATATAACATGAAATCTGACCTGTAGTGACAGTCAGCTCGAACACGGAGTTTCCACTCTCGATGGGAAACCCACCACTCTTCTTTCCACTCTTCAAAGACCTTTCGCAGAATCTTTTGTTCAAAGTAAAGCCTACGGCAGTGAAAAATAAAAAATCAGAGACACACACCTGATGATGTTGGAACTGATATCTACTCCCCAAATTACTGCTTCCTATGGTCATTGCTGTCCCACAGAAAACTGGCTCATTATTCGACAACACCAAAATATACATTAAAAATACACATATTTAACTTTTCCAGGTCAAAATCTTAGATCTACTTAAACTAGAAATAAGCTAAAAAATTTTATACTCTAGTTCTTATCAATTAAAGAGGTAAAAGTAAAAAGATCTGACTTCAAATAATGCGAGTTGAGAATTAACATTCTCAATTTTTTTTCATTCACAGGACTGAAAAATATTCAATTAGTAAAAGATAGCAGCTCCAGTTTTCATTTACATACCCAGGAGATTAAAAGTTGTAAAATAAGCAAATGCCTAATGGCATTTCTAGGACTTAACAGAACAGACTGCATTAGTTTACAAGAGCATAACAGAAGCAAAATAAAATAAGGGAAAAACCTACTAAGAAAACAGAGGGGCAGTGAGAGTGTACTGACGTTAACAAGCACGGTCAAGGAGACTGGTTACTCGGGAACTCTGCCCTGTCGGTCAGTCTAAATCTTTCTCTGGTTCTGCAGGTCACCTCACTCAGTTACAGGTTTTAAAAAACTGGCTGGCAAAAATATACCCAGAGAAATTAAACTCCCAATGTTCACTGCAGCACTATTAACAGCCAGAACATGGAAGCAACCTAAATGTCCATCAACAGATAAACTGATAAAGATGTAGTACGTACATACAATGGAATACTATTTGCCCATAAAAAAAATGACGTAATGCCATCTGCAGCAACATGGACGGACCTGGAGATTATCACACTAAGTGAAGAGACAGAGAGAGACAGATGTCCTATGATATCACTTACACACAAAATCTTTTGAAAAATGATACAAATGAATTTATCTACAAAGCAGAAATAAGACTCACAAACTTAGAGAATGAACTTTGGGTCACCAGGAGGGAGGGAGAGGGTGGAGGGATAGACTGGGAGTTTGGGGCGGACATGTACACACTGCTATACTTAAAACAGACAATCAGCAATGACCTACTGTTCAGCACAGGGAACTCTGCTCAATATTCTGCAATAACATAAACGGAAAACATTTGAAAAAGAATGGGAAAAAATGAAAATAAAGAAATTCACCTATTTTCATAATAATAAATAAGAGAAAATCACCACAAATACCTATCAAAAGAGAACAGCTTAAATTCTAATCAATGTCAAATTCAATCAATGATGCATAGTCATTTTTTTATGAATAAAACTAAAGATACTGAAAGAAAGATACTCCAGAAAACCTGCTGGATGAAAACACAAAGCTTGAGTCTAGGAGGAGAAGGGGGCAGCAAAGGATGAGATGGTTGGATGGCATCATCAACTCAATGGACAAGAGTCTGAGCAAACCTGGGAGATGCCGGAGGACAGGAAAGCCTGGCCTGGCATGCTGCAGTCCACAGGGTCTCAAAGAGTTGGACACGACTGAGCGACTGAACAGCCACCACCTCGTGGTAGGTAAAATATGATATGTGTAACTTTTTTAAAAAGTTATTAGTTATTTTTATATTTCCAGTACCCATGTTAGAATACAATACATATCAAATAAATATGTATAAAATGTATGCATACATAAAAACATGTTCATATGCATGTATATATGTGTACATACAGAAATTATTGCATTATATATATTAAAATCCTGAAAAGACCTCCAGAATACCAAACTGTTACTAGCGGTTCTCTCTCAGGGAGGCATTACAAGAGATTGGTGTTTCCTGTATTACAGACTTCTTTTGTTTGAAAAAATTTTGAACAGCATTGTCCATAACTTTTAATGGAAAAGAACCACACCCCCTTTGCACAAGTACCTCCTTCTACCATCGACTCTCCATCTATTTCCTTTCTTTCCCAAAACCTCACTAAAATAACAGCAAATACTTTAAAAAGGTGCAAGCCCACAAAGAAA
Organism: Oryx dammah; assembly: GCF_014754425.2. Taxonomy (NCBI): domain Eukaryota; kingdom Metazoa; phylum Chordata; class Mammalia; order Artiodactyla; family Bovidae; genus Oryx; species Oryx dammah. The sequence goes on along the minus strand of NW_024070196.1, from coordinate 69,305,101 downwards.
GAGAAAAGAGACAACGATGTTAAACAAGAGACGCCAACAAATCTTAGACAACGGAAAGCAGGCAGGAGGGGGGCAACTGAATCAACAGGTGAGAGAGAGAGAACTCAGTTTCTGTGGGGCAAGAGGCAAGGGCATGGTGGCACAGACCCAAGAAAGGGGTGGGAATGAGCGGCATCAGGAAGTGCAGAGTCCTGGGTTGGGGAGAAAACACAGGATTCTTTTGCAGGCCTGTAAGAAGAGGTTAGGCCCCTGAACCCCATTATTCACATAGGCAGAGACTCAGGCTTCTCTCTGGAGAGAATGAACTTCTCTCTGGAGAGAGTGTCACTGGACCCTCCAACACCAGACAGAGCTCAAGAGATGGTCCAAAACCAAGAGTCTACACACCGAACAATGAGACCCACATTCCCCCTCCTCTGCCTGCCGCCAAGTCTGTAATCACCGCCTCCACTCCACTCCACCTCAACCCTGAAGGAGTTTGGAGGATTCTCTCCTCTGGGGAAAGCTGATCAGCCTAAGGGAAAAAGCTTTCCGATGCTGAAAGATGGAGGTCTCCCAGTGAAACTGTCAAAAGCCTAAAGGGAAACCCTCAATTTACAAGTCCCTATGCATACAAATATAATAGATGTATCTATCTTCTAAATTTGAGTTTTAGTGCCTAACTCTTAAACGTGGGCTGACAATAAAAGGATCTCTTGACGTTTGAGGAAAGGCTCTCACATGAGACAGTGAACAAAGGCACACACACAAAAAAGCAGCTTAGAAGAAAGAGCAAAAATCTTAAAAGTGAATCACTATATTATCCTCAAAAAGTTATAAGCCTCGAGGATGTCATTATTACTATTTTTTGAAGTCTTTTGAATTTGTTACCATATTGCTTCTATTTCATGTTTTGGGTTTTTGGCTGTGAGGCATGTGGAATCTTAACTCTCTGACCAGGGATCAAACCCACATTCCCTACATTGGAGGGTGAAGTCTTAACCAAGGGACTGCCAAGAAAGTCCTTTTCTTTTTTTTTTTTCAAAGGAACATTCACAGAACAAAAACAACAAAAAAGAACTCTTGGAAATTAAAACTATGATGGCAGAAATAAAAAAAAGAAAAGATACACAAATAGTTAAAACAAAGGTGACTGGCCTAATAGTTAAAACAAAAAAAAAGTCACAGTAAGGACTCTGGTTTTTACCGTCAGCAGGATGGGAAACAGCCCTTGGCCCACGTAAAGAGACTGACTAAGGACGAGGCTGGAAGCAGGAGTCCAGGGATGAGGCTCCTGGAGTCATTCAAGGAAGACACGATGATGGCCTGAACCACCGTGGTGGCAACTAGAGGTGCTGAAAAGAGCTCGAGTCTGCGTCTACTCTGAAGGCTGAATCAACGTAATTTTGGCATTTGGTACCTCAGTTGGGGTGTGAGGGAATAAGAGCTAGTAAGGAGGACTCCCAGGTCTCTGACCTGAGTCTCTGGAAGGATGGGTGTTTCCTTTACTGGAGAGGGGAAGGCTCGGCAGGGAGGTCTGTGAGGAACACCCAGACTTTGGCCATGGACGCGCTGAGCCGTGATGTCTAGCTGGGGCAGGCAGCAGTGTTGGGCAGGCAGCAGAGTCAGGCGGGCAGCAGTCCAGAGTTCAAGGGAGAGGTCTGGGCGAGTGCGCACCTCTGGGGATCGTCTGGGATTTGATGAGGTTGCCAAGAGCGGGACGCAGACAGAGAGGCAATGCAAGCACTGGGGCTGGGGGACTTGGGTGAGGAGGGGCCAAGAGAAGAGGGCAGGGGCAGCAGAGGCGGGGGAGTGAGAGGGCGGCCACCCGGGGGCTGGGGGAAGAAAGGGCTTCTGAGAGGAGAGAATGGTGGGCTGGCCAATGCTCCCGGCTGAGCCAAGCGAGAGGAAATTCACAACTGACTTTAGCAAAAGTAGTGAACTTACTAAAATCAATGGTGAATTCTTCTTAAATGAACAAGGCAAAGAAATAGAGGAAAATAATAGAATGGGAAAGACTAGAGATCGCCTCACGGAAACAAGAGATATCAAGGGAACATTTCATGCAAGGATGGCCATGATAAAGGACATAATCAGTAAGGATCTAACAGAAGCAGAAGAGGTTAAGGAGAGGTGGCAAGAATACACAAAAGGACTGTGCAAAAAGGGTCTTAATGACCCAGATAAACACAATGGTGTGGTCACTCACCTAGAGCCAGACATGCTGGAGTGTAAAGTGGGCCTTAGGAAGCATTACTACAAACAAAGCTAGTAGAGGTGACGAAATTCCAGCTGAACTATTTCAAATCCTAAAAGATGATGCTGTTAAAAATCTGCACTCAAAATATCAGCAAATTTGGAAAACTCAGCAGTGGCTACAGAACTCAAAATGGTCAGTTTTCATTCCAATTCCAAAGAAGGGCGAGGCCAACGAATGTTCCAACACCGTGAAATTATGCTCATTTCACATGCTAGTAAGTTTACACTCAAAACCCTTCAAGCTATGTTTCAGCAACGTGCGAATCAAGAACTTCCAAATGTACAGATGGGCTTTGAAGAAGCAGAGGAACCAGAGATCAAATTCCCAACATTCACTGGATCGTGGAGAAAGCAAGAGAGTTCCAGAAAAACATCTACTTCCACTTGACTGCCTACACTAAAGCCTATGACTACGTGGATCATAATAAACTATGGAAAAGTCTTAAAGACATGGGATACCAGAACACCTTACCTGCCTCCTGAGAAAGATGTACGTGTGTCAAGAAGCAACAGGCAGAACCAGACATGGAAAAAATGACTGGTTCAAAACTGGGAAAGGAGTACAACAAGGCTGTACATTGTCACTTTGCATATTTAACTTGTATGCAGAGTACATCATGCAAAATGCTAGACTAGATGAAGCACAAGCTGGAATCAAGACTGCCGGGAGAAATAGCAATAACCTCAGATATGCAGATGACACCATCCTTATGGCAGAAAGCAAAGAGGAACGAAAGAGCCTTTTGATGAAAGTGAAAGAGGAGAGTGAAAAAGCTGGCTTAAAACTCAACATTCAAAAAACTTAAGATCATGGCATCCAGTCCCATTTCTTCATAGTAAACAGAAGGAGAAAAAGTGGAAGCAGGGCAGATTTTATTTTCTTGGGCTAAAAAAATCACTGTGGATGGTGACTGCAGCCATGAAATTAAAAGACACTTGCTTCCTGGAAGAAAAGCTATAACAAACATAGACAGAGTATTAAAAAGCAGAGATATCACTTCGCCGACAAAGGCCTATATAGTCAAAGCTATGGTTTTTCCAGTCTTCATGTACAGATGTGAGTTGGATCATAAAGGAGGCTGAATGCCAAAGAATTAATGCTTTCTAACTGTGGTGCTGGAGAAGACTCTTGAGAGTCCCTTGGACTGTAAGGAGATCAAACCAGTCAATCCTAAAGGAAATCAACGTTGAATATTCATTGGAAGGACAGATGCTGAAACTCCAATACTCTGGCCACCTGACGCAAAGAGCCAACTCATTGGTAAAGACCTTGATGTAGAGAAAGACTGAGGGCAGGAGGAGAGGGAGACAGCAGAGGATGAGATGGTTAGACAGCATCACCAACTCAACGGACAACGAGTCTGAGCAAACTCTGGGAGGACAGGGGAGCCTGGCGTGCTGCAGTCCATGGGGTCGCAGACACAACTTAGCAACTGAACAACAACAAAGTGACCTCACAGAAGTAAAACCAGTTTTGGTGGCAAGGTAGGAAATGAAAGCCTCATGAGGTAAATCTGAGACTACAAAAAGAAGTGCTGTTGAGCCTGGGGATGTTCAGGATGTGAGCTGAAGGGCAGCAGAGAGATGGAGAACTAGCTGCAGGAGGAAGCAGCATCAAAGAGATTTTTTTTTTTCAGGATTGGAAAATAATCGCATTATATGCTGGTGCAAAGGATCCAGTAAAGAGGGAAAAATTAATGCAGAAACCGCCGGGCGGCGGGGGGCACTGCTAGTGTGATGGCCTGGCGTAGGCACTGGGAAATGCAGCACCAGAAGACCTTGCCAGAGATGAGAACATGGACAGTTCATCTGCCTCACGGTAGGGAAAGCAAGCCACGTGGCAGCAGATGCTGGCCGTGGGGAGATGGAGTGGTCTCCTCTGTTACTTCTATTTTCTCAAGAAAAGAAGAAGCAAGGCCTCAGTTAAGAATAAGGAATAAATGTGGATAAACTACTCTAAATGGAAGTGATGTTTTTATCTACTTCCCAAATTAGCTGAGTAATTTTGTTCAGATCTTCTCTTCAGAAAGAGAAGTGACTACTTCCTACCTAAGGTGGCCTTACCTAAGGATCGATACTATTATTATTTTTGCCCTTACTAATTCAGTGGTTATTCTGGTTCCATACATTAATAGTAAAACATAAAACAACTATGGTTTATAGAAGTCAAAACATTCTCCAAGCACATAAAGGCATTATTCTCAAACTTCTGGTGTGATATCATTCTCTTCTAATGTTCCTGAAAGTGAGATATAAATAATTCAATATAGGAAAAAAAAAAAGGGGGGGGGGGATCAATACGCCCAACCTTGCCCAAAGTTATAACCCACTTGATTTAAAAAGAGATTGCAAGTTGAAAATACCCACTCCATCACAAATTTCAAAATCAATGAAAACACAGTATCAGAATTATAATTCTGGTAGATGCTTAGAGAACAAACTTTCTCAATTTTACAATTTGAGAAACAGAGGCCCAGAGTCGTAACTTAATCCCAGATCAAGTGATTATCTAGGATCTGGTTAAGAACCAAAACTCGGGTCTCCTAAAACCCAGCCCAGTATTCTTTCCTCGATCCCTGTCACCACTCAAGTGCAAAGAAAGGAACAAGAGCGCAACATGAGAGGCAGACGTGGGTCGCAGAGGCCCAACACCCCCTGCCCAGCCTCTACTTCCTCACTAGCATCCAACAGAAAGGCTGGGAAGGGTTTTGTTCCAGCCTCTTCTGTAGCTAAAGAGTTCCATGACAGAGCTCTAGCCAATGAGACAAAAGCAGAATGCAGCTGGGGGTTTTAGGCAAGTTTTGCCTTCCTGATAAAGAGACAGGTCTAGCTGATACGACCCTTCCTTGACCTTTCTGTGCAAAGCCAGAACAGTCACCTGGCAACTATGCAGTGTCACCTCTGAGGATAAAGGGCCAATATGCTCAGGATGGTGAACTGAAAAGTATCTAAAAGTCTGAGTCTCTGATGACATCCGCAAACAGCTGTTGTTCAGTCACAAAGTCGTGTCCAACTCTATGCAACCCCATGGACTGCAGCACACCAGGATTCCTTGTCCTTCACTGTCTCCTGAAGTGTGCTTAAATTAATGTCCGTTGAGTCAGTGACGCCATTAAGCCCTCTCATCCTCTGCACCCCCTTCTCCTTTAGCCTTCAATCTTTCTCAGCATCAGCATCTTTTCCAACCAGGCTGTGAGAAAAACCAAATCCTGATTTGCATAAGCCACCTTCTGACTTTCTCTAACTTGGAGTCAAATGCATTTCTAACACAATTAACATCTCCCAATACTTGGTATATAAATAGGTATTATTTGAAGAGGTTTCCGGTTAAATGAGTCAAATTTAAGTTATAAAAAAATTAAGCAGGAAAAGGATTTGGGGAAGAGAGTGAAGGCAGCCACATAGTTTTTCAGTCTCTGAATCCTTATAAAACATACACGGAAACCATGCAGAAAAACCCAAATACTCATGTATCAACTACAACAAAACCAGGTGCCAAGGTAACCCTAAAAACCCAAAATGCAAGCAGGTGAGGACAAGTTACCCCAGTCAGAGGACCCCCATTCATAGAGAAGAAAAGTGGGGCTCCTGGGCACAAGGCCTTTGTGTCCTTCATTTCTTTGATTGCAGGAAACAGCCTTCACTCAGCCTCCATGACCTTCCCTGGGTTCCAATGGGCAGATTCAAGCAGCCGTTAATTAGAGAAGGGAGAGGATGGGAGACCAAGGAGAAAAGAACAGTCGAGAGCAGCCTTGGGGCAGGGTCCTGTTTCCCCATCAAAGGACCCACATGACAGCATCTCTGAGCTGCTCTGTGGACATTAAACCCCCTTCAGGCAGGAGAAGTTAATGACTGATACACAGCATGCAGACCAGACCAGCAGGACCTGAAGGGTGATGATGTGGACCCCTACTTGCCACACCACCAGGCCATCAGAAGGGTGTCCACGAGCTGATCACGCTCTCCTTGAACAATTATTATAAAGCCTGTCACTGTATTCCCCAAGTTGGGACACTTGGGTTTGAGGGATTAGCCCACTGTGTCCCCCTCTGCCTGGCAAAGCAATACAGCTATCCTTTTCGGCTTCTGCCAGAATTCTGTGTCCAAGATTTGATCCAGCACCAGAGTACAGAGAGGCTGAGCTTTTGGCATCAAAAGGAGCAATGAAGGTGGTATCCGAGGAGCCTGAGGACAGGAGAACCTAAATCAGCCAGTAAGTAGTCACTGCAAAGTGCGGAGGCCCAACTTGAGGCCAGCAGCTGAAACAGGGAGGAGTTTTGTGCTCTCCAAAATCAGGGCTCACGTGAGAGCTGAAGGTGCTGACCTCAGATCCTACAGTCCCAAAACCAAGCTGACCCCAAAACCAGACAGGGATTCATGCTGAGGAGGAACTGCTGGGAGCAGAATAGACACTGAGCAGGAAAGGGACAAGGAGGCAAGGAAACCGAGGATCAGACCAGGCATGGTTAAGAGGAGCAAGCCTCCACACCTGTGGACACCACGAAAGGGACAGAAGAGGGAGCTCTGTGATATTAGGAAGCTTAACTAAAGCTCACTTCACTCTAAAAGTCCAGAAAAATTAATTTCACATTAAAAAAGCAACAGAAAAGTAACTGAGGTCAAATTCTATACAAAGTTACTGTAGGACAAAAGGCACAGGCCTATGGACAAAAGATTCTTGACAGTCCCTTGGAAAGAAAGGAGATGAAACCAGTCAATCCTAAAGGAAATCAACCCTGAATATTCATTGAAAGGACTGACACTGAAGCGGAAGCTCCAATACTTTGGCCACCTGATGAGAAGAGATGACTTACTAGAAGAGACCCTGATGCTGGGAAAGATTGAAGGCGGGAAGACAAGGGGACAGCAGAGGATGAGAGGGTTGGATTGCATTATCGACTCAATGGACGTGAGTTTGAGCAAACTCCAGGAGATGGTGATGGACAGGGAAGCCTGGAGTTACGTGGGCCATGGTGTCACAGAGTCTGACATGACAGAGCTACTGAACAGCAGCAACAGACAAGAAAATTATTCCAGAAGGACATGCCACCAAACGGGGGGAGAACCAAACAAGAAAACCACCCACCAACCCTATAGCCTATCTCAAAATGAGCTAAAAGACTTAGAAAATAAATCCACACCCAGGTATATCCTGTTAAATCTTCAAGAAATAAGACAAACACGGAGTCTTCAAAAGGTTGACAGCAAATGCAAGTCAGGAGGCAACGGAGTATCTTCAAAGAACTGGGGAGAAAACTGGTAACGCAGACTTCCTGTAACCAGTGAGACAGCTTTCAAAAATGAAAGCAAAGTAAAAACATTTTTAGACAAAATCTGAGAGGACTCATCACAAGCAGACCTACTTTCTGATCCCTGGTTGGGGTAACTGAAATCCCACATGTTGCATGATGCAGCCAAAAGAAAAAAATACAGTCCTGAAGATTTTATAATGTAAACTGAATTAAAATCCCTTACAGTAGGGCACATAAATGGGGACAGTGACAGGCAGAATTAAAGTGACCAAAGGAACCTACCTTGTTTGGGGAGAGGGTAAAAAAACCAATTAATATCAGACCCGGAAAAGTTAAATACATTTGTTAGGGCAGTCAGTAAAAGAAGAATGAAAGAGTATATAATTTCCAAGCTAACACAGGGAAGATAAATAAAATATTCAACTGAGTCAAAAAAAAGAAAAACAAAAGCCTTCCTGGGCAAGCCTGATTAGTTCTCCCAGTGGCAAGAAAGAAAGACACACAAAAAAAGATTTCCTTGAAGGCTGAAGAGCTCCCCAGGCAGTAAAGGGCAGGGCAAGGTCCAAGGGAAGGAGGAGAAGCAGAAATGGGCTATGCCTCATCCCCAAGGCTGGGAGGAGCTGGTGCCACCCTGGGAGCTTCCCTGGTAAAGACCCAAGGAGAAGATGGGAACTGCAAAGCCCTCCCACCAGGTATACACAGAAAAAGATTTCAGAGAACACAGACAAAAGCTGAATTTGTTCGAGAGACTCTGAATCAAGAGACCTTGATTTTCCAGGTCAGGAAAGCTACTCTGTCAGAAAAAGGAGAAGGCACAGCAAGGAGAGGGGGAAGGGGGGAGAACCCGTTCACATTCCAGCTTTTAAAAACACAGTATAGAATGGGAACGACTAGAGATCTCTTCAAGAAAACTAGAGATACCAAGGAAACATTTCATGCAAAGATGGGCACAATAAAAGACGGAAATATCATGGACCTAACAGAAACAGAAGAGATTAAGAAGAGGCAGCAAGAATACACATAAGAACTATACAAAAAAGGTCTTAATGACCTGGATAATCAGAATGGTGTGGTCACTCACCTTGAGCCAGACACCCTGGAGTGTGAAGTCAAGTGGGTCTTAGGAAGCATTACTACGAACAAAGCTAGTGGAGGTGATGGAATTCCAGTTAAGCTATTTCAAATCCTAAAAGATTATGCTGTTACCAAGTGCTGCACTCAATATGCCAGCAAATTTGGAAAACTCAGCAATGGCCATAGGAAAAGGTCAGTTTTTATTCCAATCCCAAATGCCAAAGGATGTTCAAACTACTGTACAATTGCACTAATTTCACACGCTAGCAAGGTAATGCTCAAAATCCTTCAAGCTAGGTTTCTACCGTACACTTCATTTCACTGAAGTAAACAATAGTTCACTTCAACACTGAACCAAGAACTTCTAGGTGTACAAGCTGGATTTAGAAAGGCAGAGGAATCAGAGATCAAATTGCCAACATCTGATGGGTCATTGAAAAAGCAAGGGAATACCAGAAAAACACCTACTTCATTGCCTATGCTAAAGCCTTTGACTGTGTGGATCACAACAAACTGTTGAAGATTCTTAAAGAGATGGGAATACCAGACCACCTTACCTCCCTTCTGAGAAACCTGCCTGTGGGTCAAGAAGCAACATTTAGAACCCTACATGGAACAACTGACTGCTTATCAAATGCAAATCGAAACCACAATGAGGTACAATCTCACGCAGGCCAGAATGGCTGCCATCAAAAAGTCTACAAACAACAAATGCTGGAGAGGGTGTGGAGAAAAAGGAACCTTCTTACACTGTTGGTGGGAATGCAAACTAGTACAGCCACTATGGAGAACAGTGTAGAGAGTCCTTAAAAAACTGGAAACAGAACTGCCATACAACCCAGCAATCCCGCTGCTGGGCATACACCCCAAGGAAATCAGAAGTGAAAGAGACACGTGTACCCCAATGTTCACTGCAGCACTGTTTATAATAGCCAGGACATGGACGCAACCTAGATGTCCATAGGCAGACGAATGGATGAGAAAGGTATGGTACATATACACAATGGAATATTACTTAACTACAAAAAAGAATGCATTTGACTCAGTTCTAATGAGGTGGATAAAATTGGAGCCTATTATACAGAGTGAAGTAAGTCAGAAAGAAAAACACAAATATAGTATATTAACACATATATATGGAATTTAGAAAGATGGTAACGACAACCCTGTATGCAAGACACCAAAAGAGACACAGATGTAAAGAACAGACATTTGGACTCTGTGGGAGAAGGCGAGGGTGGGATGATTTGACATAATAGCCCTGAAACACGTATATTATCAAATGTGAAACAGATTACCAGGCCAAGTTCGATGCAGGAAGCAGGGCACTCAAAGCTGATATGCTGGGACAACCCAGAGGGATAGGATGAGGAGCGAGGTGGGAGCGGGGTTCAGGACGGCGGACACATGTACACCCGTGGCTGATTCACGTCAATGGATGGCAAAACCACCACAACACTGTAAAGCAATTAGCCTCCAATTAAAATAAATAAATTGTTTTTAATCTAAAAAAAAAAAATTGGGAAAGGAGTACAACAAGGCTCTATACTGTCACCCTGCTTATTTAATTTATATGCAGAGTACATCATGTGAAATAGATGTACTCTGATGAATCACAAGCTGAAATCAAGATGGCTGGGAGAAATATCAAGAACCTCAGATATGCAGATGATCCCACCCTAATGGCAGAAATCAAAAAGGAACTAAAGAGTCTCTTGATGAAAGCGAAAAAGGAGAGTGAAAAAGCTGGCTTAAAATTCAACATTCAAAAAAAAAAAAAAATGATTATAGCACCCGGTCCCATCACTTCAAGGCAAACAGATGGAGAAAAAATGCAAACAGTGGCAGACTTCATTTTCTTGGGCTCCAAAATCATTGCGGATGGTGACTGCAGCCATGAAATTAAAAGACGCTTGCTCCTTGGGAAAAAAGCTATGACAAACCTAGACAGCATATTAAAAAGCAGAGACATCACTTTGCCAAAAAGTGTCAAAGCTATGGTTTTTCCAGTAGTCATGTATGGATGTGAGAATCAGACCATAAAGAAGGCTGAGTGCCAAACAATTGATGCTTTTGAACTGTGGTGCTGGAGAAGATTCTTGAGATCCCTTAAACAACAAGGAGATCAAACCAGTCAATCTTAGAGGAAATCAACCCTGAATGTTCACTGGAAGGAGTCATGCGGAAGCTGAAGCTCCAATACTTTGGCCACCTGAAGCAAAGAGCTAACTCATTAGAAAAGACCCTGATGCTGGGAAAGATTGAAGGTGGGTGGAGAAAGGGGCGACAGAGGACGAGATGCAAAGTATGGCATCACCGACACAACAGGCATGAGTTTGAGCAAGCTCTGGGAGACAGTGAAGGACAGGGAAGCCTGGTATGCTGCAGTCCATGACGTCAAAAGAGCTGAACATGATTTAGTGACAGAATAACAACAACGTTCTCAACGGTTCTCAGTTCTCTGAAACATTTCCCACACTGGCCCCTCCCTCCTGCCGTGACCCCAGTGTCTTCCCCGTGTGGGCCACTCTGGGCACTGCAGCCACAGGGATCTTCACCAACAGCCACAGCAGTAGGCGGCAGCCTAGACAAACTGAAGCTGTGGGACTTTCACTTGACTATATTTCACGCCCTTGACAGTGTCAACTTTTCCCTAGGTTCTGCCCCAGAGCAAGTCAATCTGTTAGTCTCAACAGGGACCTGAAAGAGCTCATTTGCTTCTCCTGGGCAAATACTTCTTCCCCCAGAGGGTCTTGGCTGTCCTAGTTTACCTGTGATTCCTTTATAACATACATTCAGTCAGACGAGTAAGTGTTAGGCTACCATTATATCATCCTCCCCTCCTGGCGGCTGGGGAGGAGCAGAGGGGGAATGCAACACACGCTACGATGAAGGTCACACACGGGCTTCGTACAAAACAGAAACTGAGGATGACACTCGGGGAAGTCTGGTGTTCTGAGCTAACACTACCTGGCTTTAGAGGGAGACACTCTTCCAAAAGTCATTTGCATCCACAAATGAAAGTACTTTCTGGCCACGCATCTGAAAGAAGGAGAGAAAGGACACACACATTTAAAAACTCCATCTGGTTTGTATCATCAATTTTCTGGAAAGGAGAGGGAAACTTAATGGTCTCAGGGGGTGGGATGCTAGCGTGAGTCGAAGGTGAATCATACTTAATCCTGCATCACACAGAAAAAAGGGGAATTTGCTGTATGGTGCAGGGAGCTCAGCCTGGGGCTCTATGACAACCTAGAGGGGTGGGATGGGATAGGGTGGGAGGTGGTAGGGAAGTTCAAGAGGGAGGTGATAGACGGACACCTGTGGCTGATGCATGTTGATGTATGGCAGAAGCCAATGCAATATTGTAAAGCGAATTATTCTGCAATAAATACAAATTTTTAAAAAACAGCACAAGATGGGACAGATTTAAAAAGCTAAAATTGAGCAGATTATTTTAAAAAAATACTATTAATATACTCTGTCCATAAAGACTTCAGAATTGAGGAACAGGAAGTATACGCTAGTGCTTTTGTTCACATTCTTCCTGCCTGAAACACCTGGCAGAGGCCTGGCAAATGCCCACTTACCCAACAAGGTTCATCTTCAATGCTCACTCCTATGTGAAGCTTTCCTGGGCTCTCCCCAACCAAACAGAGCAAGGAGCTAGCTATTCTCAGCCCTGCTCCAGCCCCTAGAGTAACGTTATGATGCAGAATCCCAGAAACCGCTCACAGGGTGCCCGTCATTCCCTCTGCACTCCGAGCCTGAGAGCAGGGACCGTGGCTCACAGTATCCCCAGAATACTACCTGGAGCACACAGGAAGGTGAGCTTGTCTTGGCCAGTTAACCTCCAGGTTCAGCCTGGAACACCCTCCTTCCTCCTGCCCTTTACCTGCCTTAATCTTACTTATCCTTCAGGACTCAGCCAAACTCCACCTCCTCCAGGAAGTCACCACTGGCAATGCTGGGCTGGTGCGGCTTTTCTCACCCCGTGGGCCTGTGGAGCACATCCGCCCTCCTCACAGCACTTGCCACACTTCACTGTTGTGGCTTGTCTGCCAAGCCTACTTGATTTTACACTTCCGTGAGCTCTTGCACTAGGAATGTCATATTCACCTTATACGCTCAGCATCTAACACAACACCTGGCCAGGCAGGCACCTGATAACTTTTTGCTGAATAAACAAAAGGATACCGTTCAAAGACCTAATCAAGAGTAGCAGAAAATGATCATTTTCTTGGACCATGTTTAGACTTTTTCTGGAAGACTCTTTTTTTTTTTTTTTTTTTGGAAGACTCTTTACAGCTTACACATTGTGGGGCACAAGTGGAGACCATGAATGAAAACACTCGATGATGGTTTCTACATTGGCAGATTCCTAAATATTCTGAACATTCTGTCACAGCGAACAAGCATTGCGGTCTCCAATTAACTGAGATAAGAGAATAAGAATCACCCCCTTGTTTTAACCAAAAAGGGGGAACAATGGCCCAGACCCTGAGGCAGGGAACCCCTGGCAAGCTCACCTGACACGCAGTTCTCTTAGCCGGCCCCTTCGGGTCCTGGCCTGGGAGGGATGGTATTTCACTGGCTGACTGGCCCTAGATCCCTCACTCCGGCTCCCAGAGAATGCAGAGGATGTCTTTGTGGACAGTATCTTTGGAGAATAAGGCTTCTTTACTGCACTGTCCCTAAAAGACCTCAAATTTGAGGAGAAAAGGGGAGAACCAAATTATCTCTGCACATGATGCAAGTATCTTTCAACATACAAGTGAAATTAAAAAGATAAGCTCATCAAGACAGAAAGGTAATAACTCTATTTCAAGGACAATAAACTGCCCAATCTCTGACAGAAACACCCACCCGACAGGCTTCCCTGGTGCCTCAGTGGTAAAGAATCCGCCTGCCAACGCAGGAGACATGGGTTCGACCCCTGGTCCGGGAAGATCTCACATGCTGCAGAGCAACTAAGTCTGTTGTGCTCTAATGCCCAGGAGCCACGATTACTGAAACCCAACACCCTAGAGCCCGTGCTTCATGACGAGAGAGGCCACTGCAATGAGAAGGCTTCGCACGGCAATTACAGAATAGCCCTTGCTCACAGCAACCAGAGAAAAGCTCGTGTGCATCAGCAAAGACCCAGTGCAGCCAAAAAATAAAGATTATTAAAAGAAACAAAAAAAGAAATACCCACCCCATCTGGAGGTGGGCACTGCTAGATCAGCTCTAAGCAGAAGCTACAGAGCTGCAGGGTAGCTTGGAGACCTCAGTCCTAACACATACTTCTTTAAATGTGTCATTTAAGGGGAATCATTTTCAAGTTAGAAACAGGTTTCTTCATGTAGAAACAACTAGGAATGATTTCAAGGTTAAGCGACTTTTACATCAATGTGAAACTACACACCTTGACGAAACACTAAATTTATGACTTTTAATCCCATTTTAGAAACATTAAGAGATCTTCTTATTGGTATGAACTCATGATTTTAAAAAACACACGTCAGAGATCTGCCTGCAGGAAATATCTAGTGGCAACAACATCCCATCAGCAATGAGCAAACGTAGAGCTCAAATACTGTTTCTAAAATGCCACTGCCTACTCAGAGGAAGTGGCAGTGCTTGGAAATATGGTTGACTTTCAGGTCTGAGACAAGAAAAATACAAGACAGGCTGGACTATCTTACTGGATCAGAAAGTAAATAAATGTTCAAAGAATGACAGGAGGAATGTCGAAAGGACGCAGGAACCAGCTGAAAAGGGCTCCCACTGGTCAAATCTGGGACAATTTTGGCAGTAACAGACTAGAACCCACCGAATAAAACAGGAATCCACAAATCCATACCGAAGTAAGTAAATGAGTCAATAAATAGATGAAGAAAAACAGGAAGCTCTACTCTGCAGTAGAATACAACTAATAAACTTTTAGGAACCATCACAGGAATAATTGACTCAGCTAAGAATCATCAATGAATGTAAAAACAAGTGGGTGCTAGGCTAATGAGAAACAGGCTATTAATGCAGTTTCAACATATCTCCCCACAAAACACTTATTCACTTCTTTATAGTGGAGAAACCTGACAGATATCATCTATACCAAGTGATAAAAGTTACCATCAATGGTAAGAGGACCAAATCTCCTGATATTGATGTACTGAGAACACAGCATCATTTCTGTGAAATTCTTGCCAAAAATACATAACTTGAATTCATCATGAAGAAACACTGAACAAATTCAAATATATGTATAAAAGGTAAGCTAAACTCTTCAAAAAGGTTAGGTCATGGAAGATAAGGAAATATGGAGAAGTATTTCCAAATTAAAGGGGACTAAAAAGACAAAATGAGGGACTTCCCTGGTGGTCCAGTGGCTAAGATTCTGTGCTCCTAAATGCAGGGGGCCCAGGTTCAAACCCTGGTCAGGGAATTAGATTCCACATGCTGCAACTAAGACCCGGCACAGCCACATAAATGAATAAATATTAAAAAGACAAAATGAAAAGGGAAGTTTTTCTTTTCAACATTTTGTTTTCTTTCTGCTATAAATATCATTTTGTGGACAACTGACTTCAACTTACTCACAAGTGGCCCAGAGGAGGGAGGAAACATATAGTTTGATTCTTATTGTTTGTGGTAAGTTCTATAAAGCCACCATAAGCACTGAGCTAGTGAATATACTGAACCACTGTCCCCACAGGAGAACACACAGTTAGCTTCCTGCCACTCTCTAAAAGCATTCTCATTGGGACTCCCCTGGGAGTCTAGCGGTCAAGGTTCCACGTTTCCACTGCAGGGGGCGTAGGTTTGATCCCTGATAAGGGAACTAAGATCCTGCATGCCAAAAAAATATCATCAACTAATCAATACAGAGCCTTGTTTTATGTGTGCCTGTGTTTAAAGACGCCATACTTAATACATATAGGGAGTCTGTAACATTGAACTCACAGTCGACAGCCCTGTAACTCATGCTTGGACAAAGTGCATCTAACATACATTTAAAAAAAAAATTATTTCTGGCTGCACTGGGTCTTCACTGCTGCGCATGGGCGTTCTCTAGTTGCAGCCTGCAGTGGCCCCTCTTCATTGCAGTGCACAGGCTTCTCCTAGCAGGGGTTTCTCTTGATGTGGAGTGCGGGCTCTAGAGCGTGGACTCAGTAGCTGGGGCACGTGGGCTTAGTCACCCCGTGACACGTGGAATCTTCCCAGACTAGGATCGAATCCGTGGTCCCCGCACTGGCAGGCAGATTCTTAACCACTGGGCCACCAGGGAAGGCCTACACTTTCCTTTTTTTACTTTTGGCCTCATCTCAAGGCCACATCTCAAAGGCCCCGATCCTGGGAAAGACTGAAGGCAGGAGGAGAAGGGGACGACAAGAGGATGAAACGGATGGATGGCATCACCGATTCAATGGACATGAGTTTGAGCAAGCTCAAGGAGATGGTGAAAGACAGGGAAGCCCGGCGTGCTGCTGCCCATAGGGTCACGAAGAGTCGGACACGACTGAGCAAATGAACAACAACAAACAAGGCATGCGGGATCTTGGTTTCCCGACCAGGGATGGAACCCGCATCCCCAGCACTGAGAGTGTGGAGTCTTAACCTCTGAACTGCCAAAGAAGTCCCCTACATTTTCTTCATAAGGTACATCACAGTCCTCCTGCACCAAGGAACACTAGACAGAACTTCAACGCTGTGATTAGGGGCCACTTCAAACAACAAAACCGTCAACAGAAGGCACAATCTGTGAAAAGATGGCAGCACGTAGACTGGAAAAAGGGTCCTCACCTACAGCATGAGCTGAAACAGGAAGGCAGAGCATGGCCATGTTTGAGTTCAGCCAGAAGCATGTGTATCGGTGACTAAAATGCTCTGCCCCTCTGCACGTGTCTACAAACGACATGAAAACACTCAGAGGAGACAGACAGACGACAGAGATGGGGGGAGGAGAGAGACAGAAGCAGACGAATGTGGTAAAAAGGTTAACCGGAAAATCCGCAACCAGAAAGACACATAGTTCTTCGTCCTAATCTTGCAATGTTTCTCTAAATTTGAAATTATTTCAAAATTAAACATTAACAAAAAATTTTAAAGCGAGGCTTTCATCCCACTCGTTTTACTATAAATATATAAAGAGCCTATGAAACAGCAAACTGACGGAAAAAGTGCTAGGTCAGTGCCCTTCTGAAGTCCTGTTACGTCATCAAACAGATCATCAGACAGGGAGGCCCACGCCTGAAGTCATCCCTGACCACTGCTCTCTCCTTTCATCAGACTCTGGGCTCCCCCTCACCAGCTAGTGAGTCAAGCAGCAGATGAACTATTTGTAGCTCTGTAAGTTTAATGACCATAAAGATACCAACTCTGGTGTAAGTGAAGTAGGCCCAGAAATCTAAGCTAGTCTATCACTGAAAGGAAGAGATCACAAACGGAAGCCACAGGTTTGTCTCCGTCCCTATATGCCTGTTTCCCATCACAAGGCCTCATGAGGACAGGAACCACTTTTATCTGCTAACATATACTCAGCCCCTAACACACTGCCAGGCACTCACAGTAGGTAGACATATAAAATGTGTTCACTTATGGAACAAAGGAAAGGCAGAAGGAAAGAAATATGAAACAGAAGGCACTTCAAAAACAATACCAGAAATCCAACAATCATGAGGACCAGGGGAGGAGCCTGGTTTAATTCAGAACACAGGAATACAATCGCTTTTTTTAAAAAATGTCAACAGGAGGATGATGATTAGCCAAGAAACACCAAAAAACAGGAGTGAGGAGAAAGAATCTGAAAATGTTCATTCAAAAGGACAAGGAGAAAAGACAAAAACTCTAATTCAAAAAGGTACATGTACCCCAACGTTCAAAGCAGCAATATTTACAATAGCCAAGATATGAAAGAACCTTAAATGGCCATCGAGAGATGAACAGACAGACAAAGATGTGGTACATGTATACACAACGGAATATTAGTCATAAACAATGAAATAATGCCATCTGCAGCAACAGGATGAACCTGGAGATTCTCACACTAAGTGAAGTGAGTCGGACAAAGAAATGATCATACGCTGTCGCTCACATGGGGAATCTAAAATGTGATATAAATGAACTTATTTACAAAGCAGAAACAGATTCACAAATACAGAAAACCTGGTGTTACCAAAAGTGAAATGGATAAATTGCGAGTTTGGGAGTAACAGATACACACTACTATAAAATAAACAAGGACCAAGTGTATAGCGCAGGGAACTATATTCAGTATCTTGTAATAACCTCCAATGGAAAAGAATCTGAAAAAGAACATACACATATGTGCAGCTTAATCACTTTGCTGCACACCTGAAACACACACAACATTGTACATCAACTACACTTTGACTTTTCTAAAATTAAGAAAAATTTAAAAAACAAAACAGTGCCCAGGGGAAGGCATGCCCTGACCAATTCATTGAACTATATACTTGGCAGGTGCACCCTGCAGAATTTGTTTATTCTCTCAGTACCAAGGACCTACTATCATACGCTCAGCAACACAGTACAGCCTGGGGCTTGTTGTTGTTACTTTTGTCCAGTCACTCGGTCGTGTCCGACACTTTCAACCCCACGGACTGCAGCACGCCAGGCTTCCCTGTCCTTCAACATCTCCTGCAGCTGCTCAAACTCATGTGCATTGAGTCAGTGATGCCATCCAACCATCTCATCCTCCATGGGCCCCTTCTCCTCCTGCCTTCAGTCTTTCCCAGCATCAGGATCTTTTCTAACGAGTCAGCTCTTCGCATCAAGTAGCCAAAGTATTGGAGCTTCAGAATCAGTCCTTCCAATGAATATTGAGGGTTGATTTCCTTTAGGAATGACTGGTTTGATCTCCTTGCAGTCCAAGGGACTCTCAAGAGTCTTCTCCAACATCACCAAAAGCAGCAGTTCTTTGATGCTCAGCCTTCTTTATGGGCCCACCCTCAAATCCATACATGACTACTGGGAAAACAGAGCTTTGACTATATGGACCTTTGTCAGCAAAGTAATTTCTCAGTTTTTCAATATGCTACAAAGACAAATATGTATTCAGTGTGCTTCTCATGTCTTACAATGAGAAAACAAGAACATCGACAGCTTACAGCAAGCATAGGACACTGACACGCAGCCAGTATTTATCCTCTACTCGGCTGCACACATGGCTGCCCAGAATAAAGACTACATTTCCAAGGCTCCCCTACTCCTACCTTCTAAAATTGTGTTCTAAGAGGATGTATAGGGGCTGCTCAGGTGGCAGGTTCCTACGATCTGCCTTAAGAGCCAGCCCACGCACACTCCGTCTTCATATTTTCCTCCTACGTGCTGCTTGGAATGGCTGTACACATGAACCGGGAGGATGAGGCCCACCTCTCGGGGATGGCGGTGTGGACGGGGGGAGGTCCTGGGTCCATAAGAACCTTACTGGACATAACCATCATAACCACCTGCCTCCAGACTGCCAATGTGTGAAAGGAAAATCACTGCTATCTTGTTTAGCATCCGTTACTTTGGATTGCGGGCTTCCCAGGTGGCTCAGGGTAAAGAATCAACCTGCCAATGCAGGAGACATAGGTTCAGTCCCTGGGTCAGGAAGATCTCCTGGAGAAGGAAATGGCAAACTGATCCAGTATTCTTCCCTGGAGAATCCCATGGACAGAGAAACCTGGTGGGCAACAGCCCATGGGGTCGCAAAGAGCTGGACACGACTCAGCAACTAAACAATAACAACAACTCTGGATTTCCTGAACCTGACCCAAACTCAGAGCTGGATACTGCAAACAGAGTATGAGGCATAGAGTGGTGAGAAATGAGGCCAGAAAACGGACTGTGGAGATGCCTTGAAGGCAAAGCAAAGGAGCATGGACTGGAGCCCAAAGGCAACAAGAATCACTGGAAAGTTCTAAGTAGGGAGGGCTGACAAAGTCAGATTTGAATACTCTGCACTCATCCTGGAGGTGATGTATCAACTATGTTCCCACACTGTGATTTCAAACTTCCTAAGAAAACTTCGGAATATAATATGGCTTCCTGCAGCAGGTAGGCATGCATTGCTGGTTTCCCTAGTTATTTCTCACTGTAAACAAATTAACTGGTACTTCGTGCACTGAAATGAACGGAAGTAACTGGCATGCTGACAGGTACATCAGTTTAGTAAGCACAAGCCCATCTCCAAAAGACTCAGGGATCATTCTCAAAATTGAGGGTGTGGGTGAATCGGAAGTTCTACAGCCTTGTGAGAATGTACACTCTGGGTTCTAAGAAGGTCAGGGAATCATAAGCCTTACAACTGGTTTAAGGTGACTGTGGAATAGTAATGCACCAAGGAGAATAACAAAGGGAAATGCAAATCCTTTAGAAAGGCAGGCACCTTCATAAACCTAGAGACAGTCCTGTAGTGCACCATGTCCAGCACACAAAGAAGCTCGACTCCGTGTAAGGTAACAGAAACAACAGATCCACAAAGGCTCCAGATACTAGAGAGATGTATATCTGTGTATGCTATACATGTATATTCACATACATACACACACACTTTTTATTCACTCAGAGAAAGTTTACTGGACACTCATTGCTGGTGAGGCAGTAAGTATATAAAGATAAAAGAGTTTCTCAAGAGTTTATGGTGTATCAAGAAGACAATGAGAACACCAATCATTAAACGTCATGAAAACGGTAAACCGAGTGTGTTATGGGAACATCCCCACTGGGTGCCTAATCCACACTGGGGTGGGGAGGGGGAACAGGGTGGTAAGAGGCTTCCTAGAGATGATACTGGACCTGAGTTTGGAAATATGAGTAGAAACTAGGTGGGAGCTGGGAACTGGAAAGAGCAGGTGTGAATATTGGTACAAGCAGTGCAGAAGTTCAGGGAGAGTAAATGAACTTCAAGGAATCCTGCAGGACTCACACGGTGGCTCTCAAGACTGCTTTACCGCAGAATACCTAGGGAATCCATCCTCCTATCAAAGCTTCCCATCCTAAAGCTGCAGAGTATTTGAGGAAACAGAGCTTCAATTTAAGGCCACGGTTAATTTGTTTTAGAAGCTAAAGTAAGGCAGGCCTGACAAGCACTCTACGGATCACTGGTAAACACTGTCAGGGCATGGATTCAGCTTTTGAGGATGGATCCCTCAAAAGCTGTGGGATCAGCAGGGGTAGGACCTCAGCAGCTGTGCTGGGAGCTCCATGACCCTGCTCCAAGAAAAACTTGATTAGAGCACGGGGAGAAATTTGACTTACACTGGACCAACCAGATTCATTCTCCTAGAACTGAATTTTGAGCTGAGACACAGTCTGTACAGGAGATGGGGGCTGAAGCACAAAGATGGCACTGGTCAGGAGGAAGGGACCAAACGCTGCTGAATAGGTCTCTCCAGCTATGCTGGCTTCCACCTTGCCCAAGACCTAGTAGATTCTATTTAAAAAAAAAAGAAAGAAAGAAAGAAACTTTTGTATGGGGATTTCCCTGGTGGTTCAGTGGCTAAGACTCCGTGCTACCAATGCAGGGGGCCCAAGTTCAATCCCTGGTCAGGGACTTGGATCCTACATGCTGCAACTAAGACCCAGCATAGCCAAATAAATAAACAAAAACCTTCTGTATGTTAGTTAGAATCCAAGGTTGCTTGCTCCTTGGAAGGAAAGCTATGATGAGCCCAGACAGCGTATTAAAAAGCAGAGACATCACTTTGCCGACCAAGGTCCATATAGTCAAAGCTATGGTTTTTCCAGCAGTCATGTACGGATGTGAGTACTGGACCATAAAGAAGGCTGAGTGCCAACGAACTGATGCTTTTGAATTGTGGTGCTGGAGAAGACTCTTAAGAATCCCTTGTACTGCAAGGAAATCAAACCAATCAATCTTAAAGGAAATCAACCCTGAATATTCATTGGAAGAATTGATGCTGAAGCTCCATTAGTTTGGCCACCTCATGCGAAGAGCCAACTCACTGGTAAAGACTATGATGCTAAGAAAGACTGAAGCCAAAAGGCATCTTGCAGGCAGGGAGCCAAGGGGATAAACAGTCTGGCCTCACTTTCCTCTCTCTCTCCTCACTATCTTCTACCAGGATCTCACTGATCAAATTCAGCGGAAAGCCTTGGATACACAAGTGGAGGATTTATACTGAAGACAGCCAGCACAAAGAGGAAATTGCCTAGCTCAGGTACTTCCAAAGTCTGAACATGAGCCTTAAGACTAGAACTGGCGGCTCAAATTACCAACTCTTCCTGCTCCTCTCAGTGTGCTGACCTGTGTACAGGGTCTCAGCCTTTGCAGCGTGCAGACTGCAGCAGCTGCCACTATAACCTCAGCACCAGGTGGGTCTCACTCTCCAAAGCCTGTCCCAGCTTAAGAGGAAAACCTCTGATTGGCCCCATGCAGTCACATGCCCAGCCCTGAACCAATCCCTCTGTCTCAAGACGCAGGATACTCATGAAGGGCCAGGTGGAAGCCACCACTGTGAATCTGAGGTTTGTTAGTAAATTGTAGTCTCTTTCTTGTAAATTCCCTCCTTTTTCCTTGGCTAGCCAGAACTGAAGTCTCTTATTTGCAATCAAAAGAACCTTAGTGCAGGCCGAAAGCAGCCACCACGATCCAGAGGAGGAGAAGGAGAAAGCCAGCCTCAATATAACTTCTCAGGAATATCATCCTTATTTCTGCTCAAAGCAAGAATTTTAATGATGGATATCTCCACACACCCAAAATGGATTCTGACTGTAACATAAAGTATAAAACGTGCATTATACTCTATACCCTAGATGAGAAACCCAAAACATCAACAAAAAACTGTTACTCACTACTCCTGATTTTAGGAAAAAACCACATGTTAAGAATTTATTATTTTCACACAAAAAAATATTTACAAGCTTTTAAATAAGCCATAATTTCAGTTATCTTTTTTGTCAAGTCTCATCACTCACCTGGAGTCAACCTTCCTCTCCATTCTCTGCTTAATCTTTTTTTTGCTGAAAATTCAACCAGTGGCTTGATGCACTTTTCAGTAAGCAGATTCTTCATGAATCAAAAATTAGTATTAGTAATCTGTGCGTGGAATACTAGGAAAATTAGAAAATAAGACAAGCATTAATTCTCAGAAAAAATTATGGGATATACAAGAGACGAAGAGTTGCAATAGTCTACTTGGTTCAGCATGCGCCTTCCCAGATGGCCCAGTGGTAAAGAACCCGCCTGCCAACGCAGGAGACTTGGGTTGCATCCGTAGGTTGGGAAGATCCCCTGGAGAAGGAAATGGCAGCTCACTCCAGTATTCTGGCCTGGAAAATTCCACAGACAGAGGAGTCTGTCAAGCTACAGTCTACGGAGTTGCAAAGAGTCAGATACAACTAAGCAACTGAGGGCGTGCGTGGACACATACATTTGGTTCAACAGTGAATATTTGTTATTTAATGTAAACACTATTAACAACAAATTACCACATAACCATGCTGGTGGGATGAGGAAAGAAAAACTGAGCCAAGTACTTACTTCCCATGAATAATGGTTGACACAAGGTGTAAATTTAACAAATCAAAAAATATCACCTATAAGCTTATTTACTTCCAATTTACAAGTAACATCAGGACGAACAGAAGAATGGAAATTGGAACTGTAGCCTGGACACTATTTTCTAATATAAGCTTTCAATATTAATTTTCTTTTGGCCCTGCCAGGCAGCACATGGGATCTTAGTTCCTGGGCCAGGGAGGATGGAATCTGCACCCCCGAAATTGGAAACTCAGAATCTTAACCACTGGACTGTCAGGAAAGTGACAATACTAATTTTTTAATACACATATTAATTTGAAAAATGCAAATCTAAGAGTAACTTAAAGAAGTTTCTACAGTATTCTCCAGCTTCTAACAATAACTGAGAAATGAGCGATCCTGCTACAGAAAAGCAAGGAAATACCTAAATTTATATGCCAAGTTGCACAATAAATTTCAACTTCTTCTCCCAGGAAGCCTTCCATGACACCTCCAAGCCTTATGCTTCTATGGCACTTAGGTGGGTACCATGCCACCTAGAAAGTCTAGAGTCAAAATAGCATTCATGGAGCGGGTACTCTGTGTCAAGTACAGTATCAATACTGAGCACTTTTCATTAACTAGTTGCTTTAGCACAACCACCTCAATAGCTGGTAACCATCTTCATTTTATAGATGAAGGGCCCACATCATCACTAAGCGGTACAGCTGGGGCTGGTACGCAGGGACCTAACACCATTCGCTCAATAAATATTTACTATAATCCAGAGGTTAACAATAAACCTGAACTGCCTCCCATCAGATAAAAACAGCACCACGAGACTTCCCTGGTGGTCCAGTGGTTAAGAATCGGCGTCCCAATGCAGAGGGCCTGGGTTCCATCCCTGGTCAGGGAACTAAGATACCACATGCCACCAGGCAACCAGAGAAAGCTTGAGCGCTGCAACGAAGACTCAGTGCAAACAAAAATAAATAAGTAAATTAATCTTAACTAAAAAAAAATAAAAAGCAAGCACTAATCTCCCACCTGCGGGTGTTCGCCCAGTTGGCCCTCGGGGCTCTGGTGTGGCCCCTAAGTTCTGCAAACCCTCCCTGCTCGCTCGGCCACACAGCAGGGAATTCGAATTCGCGCGCGCCAATGAGCCCTGCACGGACGCGGCACACGCACCCGCCCGGGTTCACCTGACGCGCGGCGAGGACGCGGGGCGAGAAGCGCCGAGCCCGGGCGCCGTCCTGCGCGCCCTTCCACTCGCCTCCCCTCTCCCACTTCAGCCCTGCGGGGAGGCAGCATCACCTGCACTTCCAGAGGAAGAGGAAGCGGACGCGCCCACAGAGTAGTCACCGACCGGGCTCGGAGGGACGTGCGCTCGCCTCTGGGCTCCGGCCGCAGAGCCCGAGCCCTCCCGCCTCAGACAAGTCTCGGGAGACACGGGCCCAGCCCCTCAGGCCGACGCGGCCCGTGCGCGCCACCCTCTCGCTTCCCGCGCCTCAGGACGCAAATCTCGCGCCGGCCCCGCCCCCCGTCTCCACGGCAACACCGCGTGCGTGAGGGACGCCCCGCCCCGGACCCGGAGTTCGCGCAGCCTCAGTGCGCAGGGGACAAGCCCACCCCCACCCGCCAACGCCGCCTCTCTGCGTCCGAAACGCGAGTTATCCGTGAGGTGCGTGGAGAGGCGCACCTGCCGCGGGCGGCCCCACGGAGGCCTCGGTGCCCCTGTGGCTTGCTCGCTTCTTCTCTCAGAGCTCAGCTTTCTACCGCTTTTGGACAGGAGCGGTGGGAGCTGTTTCATTTGCTTTACGATGTCGATGTTGGTTTGAACCTGTTTTGAGTGGATTCCCGAGTTAGACTTCGCGGGGCAGGCACTAGAGACGAGCGAGGCTCCTGCGTGGAGGCCGCGGGTGGGGGACCGAAGTCGTCCTTCAGCCACCTCCGGCCTCGAGCGTAATGGGCCGCTCTGGGCTCTCCGCGGTTCCCGGGGAACGGTGAGCCGGTACCGAAGCGCGCGCGTGCGCGCAGTGGGGAGATTGTCATCGAGGACTGTGTGGGTGAGGGCACGTGGTTGCCCAGCCGGGGAATTGAGAGTATCCCAGGTTGATATCGTCTCTTAACCATTACCTTTAAAACGTAACTAACAAGCATTATTAGTATCGCGTAAACAGCCGTTAATTTTAAAATTTAGGCCCACTCATCATTTTTTTAACATGGGGATGGGAGACATTAGGTAGGGCATTATTTTTTAATTGAAGAATAGTTTATTTACAGTGTTAATAGTGTCAAGTGTACAGCGAAATGATTCAGGTATGTAATTTCAGATTCTTTTTCATTATAGGTCATTAAGGTAGGGCATTTTTGTATCCTTTCCTTCTGTGTTTTGTAAAACATTTAAAGCACCTGAGATTTCTGGTGGAGAGCGAAAAACAAAGGCTAGCATTATGAATATAAATGCTTGAGACATTTTACGTTAAAAACATGAGGAAAATAAGTTGAGTGCTTTGGGATTAGAATCACAGGTAATTTGCATTTTTGCTCTATTTTCTACTAATGTCAGTTTTTGTAATTAAAAGTGTTTAAAAGGAAAAGGTCCACTTTAGCGGGACATGGGACAATCTTTTTATCTGATGTGGCCAAGTACTTTTTAAAATAATTTAGTGACTTTCAAAAATCTTAATTAACACGGTAACTAGTATTTACTTACTGTAAAGCTACTTTTATAAGTATTAATATTTGTGTAAATAATGTTTATACAAATTACAACTATCCAGGAAGATAAAGCAGTAAGTATGCTTTTTAAATGATTTACTAATAGCTTGTTGTGTGCATTTACCACCGTTGGTTTTGACTGATTTATGAAGGAATTAAGGCCATTTCTATTTGAATTATAATAAAATAATTAGTCCTCTTGGGAAAGATTAATCAGAATAACGAGATAGTGCAGCAGCACTTGGTGGTGTCAGACTCTTTTAAGTACTTTGCATATATAAAGTCAAAGATGTAAGGTGCCAGGAAGGGTTTGCTGCTGCTGCTGCTAAGTCACTTCAGTCGTGTACGACTCTGTGCGACCCAACGGACGGCAGCCCACCAGGCTCCCCTGTCCCTGGGATTCTCCAGGCAAGAACGCTGGAGTGGGTTGCCATTTCCTTCTCTAGTGCATGAAAGTGAAAAGTGAAAGTGAAGTTGCTCAGTCATGTCGGACTCTTCGAGACCCCATGGACTGCAGCCTACCAGGCTCCTCTGTCCATGGGATTTTCCAGGCAAGAGTACTGGAGTGAGGTGCCACTGCCTTCTCCAGGAAGGGTTTAGGCTCTGCAAATAACTTGCTGTGTGGTCTTCCAGAAGTCCCTTAATAATGCCTTTGTAGTCCTTGAGTACTACAAAATCACTGCAGATGGTGACTGCAGCCATGAAATAAAAAGATGTTTACTCCTTGGAAGAAAAGCTATGACCAACCTAGACAGCATATTAAAAAGCAGAGACATTGCTTTGCCCACAAAGGTCCGTCTAGTCAAAGCTATGGTTTTTCCAGTAGTCATGTATGGATGTGAGAGTTGGACTATAAAGCTGAGTGCCGAAGAATTGATGCTTTTGAACTGTGGTGTAGAAGACTCTTGAGAGTCCCTTGGACTGCAAGGAAATCCAACCAGTCCATTCTAAAGGAGATCAGTCCTGAATGTTCATTGGAAGGACTGATGTTGAAGCTGAAACTCCAATACTTTGGCCCCCTGATGCAGAGAGCTGACTCACTTGAAAAGACCCTGATGCTGGAAAAGATTGAAGGTGAGAGGAGAAGGGGACGACAGAGGATGAGATGGTTGGATGGCATCACCGACTCAATGGACATGAGTTTGAGTAGGGTCCAGGAGTTGGTGATGGACAGGGAGGGCTGGCGTGCTGCAGTCCATGGGGTCGCAAAGTCAGACATGACGGAGCACCTGAACTGAATCCTTGAGTACATGATGCCACAGCTGTAAACTTCAAATCCTGTTTTCTTGGAACTAGGGAGTACCCTTGGAGACAGAAAAGCTGATTAGGGAAAAGCCCATTTAGAAAGGTGGAGAGCAGTGGAGATGTAATCCAAACTTTATGAGTTGAGGCTGCTCTCAAATTTTCTAGGTCTCTAATTTCCATTTGCTTCTCCGCTGTTCTTGAACTGCTCATTTCCCCAATGGACTGAAACGTGGGAGTCCCCTGATGCCAAACTCTGAAACAAGAATTTGAACCTAAACCAAGATTTTACAAATAATCTATAAGTAGGATAAATCACTTATCTCTTTCTTACTCTCTCAAAGGGATTTCCCATACTGATACTTGAAAATTCATTTTAGTTGCAAAGGAGGCATTTGGAATTACAAATTATCATTCCTGCCAAAGAGAATAACATTCAAAAGCTACAGTGAAACAAAGATTTGCAAGCATCTAGCTTTACATGTGGAGAAGGCAATAGCAAGCCACTCCAGTACTCTTGCCTAGAAAATCTCATGGACAGAGGAGCTTGGTAGGCTGCAGTCCATGGGGTCGCTACTAGACGGTCACGACTGACCAACTTCACTTTTACTTTTCACTTTCATGCATTGGAGAAGGAACTGGCAACCCACTCCAGTGTTCTTGCCTGGAGAATCCCAGGGATGGCGGAGCCTGGTGGGCTGCCATCTATGGGGTCTCACAGAATCGGACACGACTGAAGCGACTTAGCAGCAGCAGCAGCAGCTTTACATGACAGGTGAAAGGAGCTCACAGATGGCTCTCCTTTAGTAGATGATTGCCTTTATTCCTAGGTAATAATTGTCTCCTTTAGTAAGTATAAATTAAGGCTCTGAGAGGTAAAAAGTAAATTGAACAAGATTCTACAATACATTAAAGAAGAGCCCAGGGGAAGAGTACATTCTCACTAGGATAGATCAGAGGACCAGGCCTCTCATAATAGCTACCATGCCTGGAGCACATTTCATATATGACTTGTAATTAAAAATGTGCCTGCAAATTCTGTGACACTCTTCCTGTATGAAGGTGTCCTATATGAAGGTGTAGTCTAAATCCTTGGAGAAGGCAATGGCACCCGACTCCAGTACTCTTGCCTGGAAAATCCCATGGACGGAGGAGCCTGGTAGGGTGCAGTCCATGGGGTCGCTGAGAGTTGGACACGATTCAGTGACTTCACTTTCACTTTTCACTTTCATGCATTGGAGAAGGAAATGACAACCCACTCCAGTGTTCTTGCCTGGAGAATCCCAGGGATGGCAGAGCCTGGTGGGCTGCCATCTATGGGGTCACACAGAGTCGGACATGACTGAAGCAACTTAGCAGTCTAAATCCTCTTCCCTTAAATACAGGCCTGGCTTAGTGACTCCTATCGAAGGACTAGATGTGGGATGTGGGGACGTCTCTGGTTGTCCAGTGGTTACTACTTTGCCTTCCAATGCAGAGGTTACTGGTTCAATCCCTGGTTGTGGAGCTAAGATCTCACATGCCTCTTGGCTAAAAAAATATATATATATATAAAAGAGAAGCAGTACTGTAACAAATTCAATGAAACCTTTAAAAACGGTCCACATCAAAAAAATCTTAAAAAAAAAAAAAAAAAGACTGGCATGTGGCAGAACAGACAGTGAGTGACTTGGAAGCTAGGCTAGACAGTTTACGACTCTCTGGCCCTCTTCTACCTGGACACTTGCTGTGGGAATCTAGCCACCAGTGTGAGGGAGCTCAGGCCATTCAAGAGACCAGGTGTTAAGTGTTCCAGCCAATAGCTTCATTGGTTCCAGCTGCCAGCCACCAGCAACCGTCAACCACGTTAGTGAGCCATTTGATGCTCCTAGTGCCCTACCTTACAGCTGAAGCCGAAGGGAGCAGAGACCAGCTGTCCCAGCTAGAACCACCCCAAATTGCAGATTTGGTGTAAAGTAAATGTTGATTTAAGCCACTGAATTCTGGGATTGTTAAACAGCAAAAGATAACCAGAAGTGTTTTTAATGTCATCTCTAATTCCCACTAAAAGCCTGAAAAGTAGGTACTGCTGTTTCTTTTTGATAGATGAGTAAACAGGTTCCAAAGGTGAAGTAACTATGGTTTCACACTGTCAGGGCCAGGATTTAAGAGCTTCAAAAAAAAAAAAAAAAAAAAAAGGCCTCCACTTCTCCATAGTGGCTTGCGGATAGAAGACTGTTTGTAAAAAACGCATTTTACCCAATATAACAGACAAAAATAAAAAGTTTTTATAATTGTTTTCTGTGCTGCCAAGACTCAGGACGGGAACTCAAGAGCTCACTCACTGCCCGATGGGCTGATTTCACAAGTGAAGCTTAAAGAAAGCAGGCTCATTGAAAGATACGTAGATTTCGCTATCCTTCCACTAGAAAAATTACGTTTCCCTCCACAGTCACGTATCATTTCATGGTCCCACGAGGCAGAAACGGGCTCGTGAAATTCCTGCAGACCAGGCTCACACGCGATCCCCGTTAAACCTTTCCTCCCAGCACGGCAGTTACTCTCATTGCTCACAGAGGAGGGGAATCATTGATATTTTTGCCTCTCTGTGGCCCTTGTCTGCCGGTCCTAGCACTACGTACTAAGCGCTTGACATCTGCAATCTCATTTTCAGCCAAAAGCACTTGCACTTCCCCTTCCTGTGCAGACTAAGGAAAGATTCAGGTTACAGGGCGGGAAAGAACATTTCAGTGAACGTGTCTGTCAGTCGCCCGTAGCTCATTCAAAAGCAACCGTGGCAGTTTTATTAACACAGCAACGCCGCGTAATCTCGCTTATTCCTCATACACATAGATCATTTCAGTAAGAAGAGCGGAACTCAGTCAGAGCTTTGCCCAACATCACACCACCAGTTAAAAAAAAAAAAGAGGTTCGAACACACTCCGGAAGGCTCCAAGCTCCCAGGTTCGCCTAACACAGAATCCCGCTGCCGAAGCCTCAGGGTTCTCCGCCGAGAACGGATCGTGCAAACGCAGCAACCGCCGCGTTCCCAGGTTGCGGGCCCCCGACCCACTTCCCGGCCCCGGTTGCCTTCCTCGGACGGCCGCCGGGCGGTGATGGTGGGCTCCAAGCTCCGCCTGTCCCGTCCTCCCCGGCCGCCCCGCCCCGAAGCGCGCGTGGGAACGCGGCGTCCTCCCCGGGGCTGCCCGCGACGACTGCCTGCGCGCATCCGGGAGGGCTCTCCGCGCCCCTGGCCCGGTCTCCACCCGCCGCCGCGATCGCCTCTCGGCCTCCGCCTCCCCGCCGCCGGGCGCACGCAGGGGCCGGCGCCCTTGGAGCGCGCCGCCGTGTTTCCCTTTTCCGGCCGGCACCGCCGCGGACACCTCACATCCGGGCGCGCGGCGGCGAAGGCGGTGCTGGGGCCCGGGTGCGTGGAGGGAGTTATTAAGGGGGAGGGGGCCGGGGAGGAGGGGCGGAGGGCTGGGCCGCGGTTACGGCGGCTGAAGGGAGACAGCCCGGGCGGGTGGGGGGGCGAGAGCGAAGGCCGCGCGGAGCAGCTCTCGGGCCGGCGCGGGCGGCGGGGAGGGGAGCGGCGGCCGAGGCAACCAGTAAGGGCCGGGCGGCAGCGGCGGAGTCCGGGGCTCCGCGCGCCTGGGCCCGCGGGGAGAGAAGGGGCGCGGGCGCGCTGAGCCCCGGGGTCGCGTGCGTGAGCGCGAGCGCAGGGGCGCGCG